>NC_059075.1:158015484-158272715 GCF_020497125.1 Mauremys mutica
CTCCATAGCCATAGCAAAACGGGTTAAACACAGAGAACTGCCCAGAGTAATACCACATATCAACACAGTTATAAACTGGATTTTCCAGAGGATACAGTCTCTGCCGTTCTTCCACTGCTTTTTTGACTTGGAGCTGGAGTCTAGCAGTTTCTTGTTGCATCTTGTGAGTCTCCTCCTCAGCAGCCAGGAGCTCCAGACGTCCCTTACGAGCTTTTTCTTCTCTCTTAGCAGCCTCTCTCTTTCTCTCCGCTGCCTCTCTCTTTCTCTCCGCTGCCTCTCTCGCTCTCTCCGCTGCCTCTCTCGCTCTCTCGGCCGCCTCTTTCTCCAGCTGGGCCAAGACTTGCTTCTCTTCCATTCGAATTTCTGCCAGTTTTTGCTTATATTCAAACTGCAGGCTGTCTCTCAAGGCTTGCAGTTTCCTTGCTTTTCCTGATGCTTTCTGTCTCATGGTCACTGATCTTTAACCAACCAAACTCTCAATCCCAAAGTTAAAATTTGGATAGCGTGGGGTTCTGACCCAAAGCTTAATTGACCTGGTTCTGTGGATCCAAGCACGACTACGCCACTGTGACGGAGCGATTCTGGCGGGACCCAACTGAGAGTGCCAAATCAGGACCAATTGCTCAAACAGGGCAGTCACAGCCCTAGGCTGGGGTTTTTCCACCTCTAAGGCCAACCAAACCAGCCAGACAAAAAGGACTCTGGTCTCACCCCACTGGCTAACCACAAGTCACACAAGCAATTTCCTTAGACACTCCAGTCTCCCAGCATCACCACCAGTGCACTCGTCCTGGGGATGAATGGTTATGAAAACCAACACCCCAATAAAAGAAAACGGTTCCCTCGATCCCAAAGGACCAAGCCCCAGACCCAGGTCAATATACACATCAGATCTTACCCACAAATCACGCTGTTGCCAATCCTTTAGAATCTAAAATCTAAAGGTTTATTTACAAAGGGAAAAAGGTGGAAATGAGAGGTAGAATTGGTTAAATGGAATCAATTACATACAGTAATGGCAAAGTTCTTAGTTCAGGCTTGCAGCAGTGCTGGAGTAAACTGCAGGTTCAAATTGAGTCTCTGGAATACATCCCCCACTGGGATGGGTCGTTCAGTCCCTTGTGTAAAGCTCCAGTTTGTAGCAAAGTCCTTCCAGAGGTCAGAAGCAGGATTGAAGACCAGATGGAGATGAAGCATCAGCCTTATATAGACTTTTCCAGGTGTAAGAATCTCTTTGTCTTCACTGTGGAAATTTACAGCAAAATGGAGCCTGGAGTCACATGGGCCAGTCCCTGCATACTTTGCTGAGTCACAAGGCGTGTCTGCCTTCTCTCCATGGGTCCATTGTGTAGCTGACGGTCCTTAATGGGCCATCAAACAGGCTAGGCAGAGCTAACACCAGCTTGTCTGGGAGGCTTCCCCCAGAAGCACAGCACAAACTTGAAATACAGACAGCATAGAGCCAACATTCATAACTTCAACTAAAAATGATACAGACATATAGACAGCATAATTATAATCAGCAACCCAGAACCTGGTCTTAGACACCTTATATGACCCCGTTTACTTAGGATTTGGAGCCACTACAGGACCTTGGTTGCAACCCATGTTCTATATGGTCCCCATTTATATCAATAACGTCACACCATCCGACCTGAGGCTGTGGTTGAGGGACCAAAAGCCAGAGAACCCGCAGCACGCAGGGCGGCTGGCCGATGACTTTGTGAAGAGCTGGTTGGGGGGTGGCAGGGAGGAACCCCAAAGGAACAGGCCCGTCACGATGCAGGGAGAGAGTCATCCTGAGACCCCCCAAAAGGGGAATCGGGAGAGCCCCCTCCCAAAGGGAACGGCCAGCGCCAGGGACAACCGACCGGTTCGAGGGGACCAACGGGACATGGGCTGCTATCACTGTGGCCAGAGGGGCCACATACGGTCCCAGTGCCCCAGGCTCAAGGACAGACTGATCAGACCGACCCCCCACCGGGTTAACTTGGTAGAGACCCAGCCGGATGAGGGGCAGCGTTCGCAGGAAAGGGGGGCTGGCCGCGTACCACCTGTGAAGGAGGGAGGGGGGCCCCAGGTCAGCTCCTCTGGGGGGCTGGATGCTCCAGGCTCCGAGTTTTGGGTTTACAGGGTGGGCACGGGGCTGCCCCTCCAGAGCGAGTGCCTTGCTCCCCTGGAGGTGGATGGGAGGAAGGTCACTGGGTACTAGGACACGGGCGCAGAGGTGACGCTGGCCCGGCCCGAGGTGGTGGCCCCAGATTGGATAGTGCCCAACACCTTCCTGACCCTGAGGGGTGTGAGCGGGACCCCATTCAAGGTGCCCGTGGCGAGGATACACCTGAAGTGGGGGGCCAAGGAGGGCCCCAAAGACGTGGGGGTGCACCCCCATTTGCCCACAGAGGTGTTAATGGGAGGGGACCTCGAGGACTGGCCAAGCAACGGCCGGGGTGCCCTGGTCGTGACCCATAGTCAGAGTCGAGGCAGGGCACTGCGCCCTGACAACGGGGAAGGTACTCTGCCTGAGGTGCAGGACCCTAACCTGGTGGGGAGGGAACGCCCAGAGACACGACCCAGAGAGGCTGTGGCCTCAGACCCAGCCGGCGGGAGAGAGCAGGTCCCCATCCCTGTCCCAGCTGCTGAGTTCCAGGCCGAGTTGCAGAAAGACCCCTCCTTGCGGACGCTCAGGGACCGGGCCGACCTCAGTGCAGCACAGACCATGAGGAGAGGTTGCAAGGAGAGGTTCCTGTGGGAGAAGGGGTTCCTGTACCGAGAATGGGCTCCCCCCGGGAGGTGGAATCATGGGGGATCAGGAGGCAGCTGGTGGTTCCCCAGAAGTTTAGCCACAAGCTCCTGTACCTGGCCCATGACATCCCCCTCGCCGGGCACCAGGGAATCCGGCGCACCAGGCAGAGGCTGCTGCAGAACTTTTACTGGCCTGGGGTCTTTACCCATGTCCGACAGTACTGCCAATCCTGTGACCCCTGCCAGCGGGTGGGGAAGGCCTGGGACAAGGGGAAAGCGGCTTTGAGGCCTTTGCCCATCATAGAAGAACCTTTCCAGAAGGTGGCCATGGACATGGTGGGACCTCTCAGCAAGGCGACTCGGTCAGGGAAGAAACACATCCTGGTGGTGGTAGATTTCGCCACTCGCTAGCCCGAGGCGGTGGCCTTGTCCTCTATCGAAGCAGACGCCGTGGCAGATGCGCTGCTGACCATTTTCAGCCGGGTGGGGTTCCCCAAGGAAGTCTTAATGGACCAGGGGTCCAACTTCATGTCGACCCTGCTCCAGTCCCTGTGGGAGAAATGTGGGGTCCGGCACAACTGGGCCTCAGCGTATCATCCCCAGACCAACGGGCTGGTGGAGAGTTTCAACGGGATGCTAAAGATGATGCTAAAAACATTTATGCACCAGCACCCACAGGACTGGGACAAGTACTTACCTCACCTGCTGTTTGCGTACCGGGAGGTACCCCAGGAATCTACCGGGTTCTCGCCTTTCGAACTGTTATATGGAAGGTGGGTAAGGGGGCCCCTGGATCTGATGAGAGACAAATGGGAGGGGAAGGCCGCTCCCGATGGAGAGTCGGTGGTGGAGTATGTCCTGACCTTCCGGGAAAGACTTGCCGAGCTCATGGGCCTGGCCAGGGAGAATCTGGCCCGAGCCCAGAGGAAGCAGAAGGTCTGGTACGACCGTACGGCGCGGGCCCGCGCCTTCGCCATCGGGGATCAGGTGATGGTTCTCATCCCGTGAGAAAGAACAAACTCCAGGCTGCCTGGGAAGGGCCCTTCAAGGTTGTCAAACAACTTAATGAGGTAAACTATGTGGTGGAGCTGTCGAACCGGGCGCACCATCGCCGGGTGTACCATGTGAATATGATGAAGCCATACTATGACTGGGGGAATGTGGTGTTGACCGTGTGTGGACATTGGGAGGAGCCGGGGGATGACCCTCTAGTGGATCTATTCCCAGGGACAAAAGCTGGTTCCCCCCTGGAGGCGATTCCCCTCTCTGATCAGCTGACCACGACCCAGCAGGCTGAGATCCGAGGGATGCTGCATCTGTACCGACAGCTGTTTTCCAACCAGCCTGGACGCACTAATTTGACTGTCCACCGGGTGGAGACCGGGTCACATCCCCCTATATGATGCTCCCCTTTTCGGGTCACCAGGAAAACTGCCCAGGACCTGGAAAGAGAGGTCAGGGACATGCTGGCCTTGGGGGTGATCCAGCCGTCCGCCAGCCCCTGGGCCTCCCCAGTGGTGCTGGTCCCCAAGAAGGACGGGTCGATCCGGTTCTGTGTGGACTATCGAAAGCTTAATGCCATCACTGTATCTGATGCCGACCCCATGCCAAGGCCTGACGAGCTCCTGGACAAGCTGGGAGGCGCTCGGTACCTCACCACCATGGATCTTACAAAGGGCTACTGGCAAGTGCCGCTGGACGCAGATGCCAGGCTGAAATCGGCCTTTATCACCCCTCTGGGGCTGTACGAGGCGGGGTTAACCGTAAAGGCTGAGAAGTGCAAGGTGGGGATGGCTGAAGTATCTTACCTGGGCCATCGGGTGGGGAGCGGCTGCCTGAAGCCGGAACCAGCCAAGGTGGAGGTGATCAGAGACTGGCCCACTCCCCAAACCATAAAGCAGGTCCAGGCCTTTATTGGGATGGCGGGGTACTATTGAAGGTTCGTGCCCCACTTTAGTGCCATAGCCGCCCCCATCACTGAGCTGTGCAGGAAGGGGAAGCCAGACAAGGTGGTCTGGACCGAGCAGTGCCAGCAGGCTCTCCAGGCGCTGAAGGAGGCTCTGCTCAGAGGCCCAGTTCTGGCAAACCCAAACTTTGACAAGCCTTTTATGGTGTTTACCGACGCCTCAGACACGGGCCTGGGGGCGGTGTTGATGCAGGAGGATGAAAAGGGGGAGAGACACCCCATCGTGTAGCTGAGCAAGAAGTTGCTACCCCGGGAGCAGAACTACGCGGCCATCGAGAAGGAATGCCTGGCCATGGTGTGGGCCCTGAAGAAACTGGAGCCATATCTCTTTGGGCGCCACTTCACCGTGTACACCGACCACTCTCCCCTGACCTGGCTGCACCAGATGAAAGGAGCCAACGCCAAGCTCCTGAGGTGGAGCCTGCTCCTGCAGGACTATGACATGGACGTGGTCCGTGTGAAGAGAAGCGCCAACCTGATAGCAGACGCGCTGTCCCGGAGAGGGGGCCCTCAACTTCCCCGGGTCACTGGGTAGAGTGACCCCGCTCAGTCCAGTCTCGGAGGGGGGAGAGGTGTGATGGAGCAGGGGCTGTCTGTGCGGGGGATGGAAGAACCCGTGATGTATTTAGGTGAGGGACAGGTGCTCAGCCTGTAACCTGAGCTAGGCAGGGGGCAGGGGTGTCAGCACCTTTGCCCGGGAAGCTGGACAAAGGAAGGGGCCGGCTGGAGGGGGTTCTGGTCAGTTTCGGTTTGGGGCTGGGTGGTTGGAATTCAGGGAATCCCAAGCTGTGGACTAAGCTTCCTGAACCCCAGAAGGACTCGATTGAGGGGTCCTGGCTGTGCCCACAAGCTCTGCTGTAGCCTGTGTTCCTGTGTCCAATAAACCTTCTGCTTTACTGGCTGGCTGAGAGTCACTGGGAGTCCCAGGAAGAGGGGTGCAGGGCCGGACTCCCCCACACTCCGTGACATAAGGTGCCACAAGTACTCCTGTTCTTTTAGACTCAGTTACCTTTGAGAATCTAGAGACAAGTTACAGGGACTGGCTGTTCATTGCTGGCCATGCATGTCATTGATTTGATTGAAATTCCAGTGTGAATGGGCCACCGAACCATAGCTGTGTGCAGCACATTTCATTAGGGTGTGCCCTCAGGGAATTTTATTTATTTATTTTTTTAAAGGCGAACATCATAAAGGTTGGGGTGTGGAAGGGAGTGTGGGAGCGGGTGCGGTGTGCAGGAAGGGGCTCAGGGCAAGGGATTGGGGCAGAGGAGGGGTGCGGCAGGGGGCTCAGAACAGGGAGCTGGGGTGCAGCAGGGGGCTGGGGTGCAGGAGGGGTGCGAGGTGCAGCAGGGGGCTCAGGGCAGGGAGTTGGGGAGGCGGGGTGCAGGAGGGGTTCAGGCTCCGGCCCGGTGCCGCTTACTTGCAGTGGCACACTCCCTGCCTGCCCTAGCCCCACGCCGCGCTGCTCACCATGTCCCTGTGCGGTCCCTGGGTGGGGGGCACAGGGCTCTGTGCACTGCCCTTGCCATGCCTCCAGGTACCTCCCCCGAAGCTCCCATTGGCTGCGGTTCTCTGTTCCCGGCCAATGGGAGCTGCGGGGAGCAGTGCCTGGAGCAACATACGGAGCCCTCTCTCCCCTGCCCCGCCCTCGGGCCCCAGGGACATGGTGCCGTGCTGGCCACTTCTGAGAGCAGCGCGGGGCCTGTGGCACCATGGGGGGCAAATCCCACGGGCTGGATCCAAAGCCCTGAGGGACCGGATCCAGGCTGCAGGCGTTAGGGTGTGCCTGGGCACACCCCGTGCGCACACCTATGCACTGAACTATGTGTTTTCCAGGGTCCTGGATGAAAGGGAACGCATAGGGTGGAATAAAAGGGTTAACTGAAATGCTGAGGAGTACTAGAACAGGGAAGCATGGTGGGAAAGAGATCCACCAGCCTTGCCTGGATATCTGCAAGCAAAGGCACAAAGTGAGGGGAAGATGTTACGGCTTTTCCAGTCAGCACCCTCTCCTGAATGTGATTTATACCTATAACAAACCCTTTCTTTCTCTCTGTCAGCTCACTGGGCTTTACCCACCAAAGATGACACCACTGGCTTGGTTTATGCTGCTCCTGAGCTGTGTTATCACACCATCTAGTAAGTTATATAATGGCATTGACTTAAAGGACATGTCTACACTACAAACTAAAGTGGATCTCTGTTAGGTCGACTTATAGCCACCGGAGTAATTACTGTGGTGGTTCACGTCCACACTGCCCTCCTTCTGTCAGGGGTGTGTGTCCTCACCAGGAACGCTTCCACTGACTGAAGAAAGCCAGGGGCTCTCAGCTCTGCGCAGCTCCCTGCCGGGAGCCCAGCTGCCCTCCAGGCTTCTCGCCTCCCTGCTCTCCAGCAGGGGCTGGGGCCAGCCACACGGGCTTCTTGCCTCTCTGCCGGGAGTCAGGGGCTGCTGCTCAGGCTTCTCACCTCCCTGAGTGGGGAGCGGGGAGGTGGGATGGGAGGCAGCCCGGCTCTAGCTGGAGCCCACCACTGGCTGGGCTTTCAGAATGGGGCCCTGAAATTTACAAGAGTGACAGTCAACAGCTGATGTAAGTAAGGCAGTGTCTACATGGAACATGGACATTGTGTCACCCTAACGACACTGACATAAGCCCTATGCCTCTCATGGAGGTGGAGTTGTTATACTGGTGCAATAGGGCACTTACATCAGCAGTGTAGTGTGTACACTGACACGTTAGGTCAACATAAGCTGCCTTATGTCAACTTAACTGTAGACCAGGGCTTAAACCCTGAAGCAGGTGATTTTATAGCTTTTCCAAAACTCTTTGCATTAACTGTTCTAATGCTGAGTGTTCCTGTTATCCATTTATGCAGCCAGCCCCTCTATAAAACTTGTTAAGTTCTTGATCTCCACAACATCCTGAGGCAGTGAGTTCCACAGGCCAATTATGTATTGGGTGAAAAAGCAATTCCTTTGCTCAGGTTTGAATTTGCCAAGGATTTAGCCTGCTGATCCAGTCTGGTTGTTTCTTCATTCCTAGTGATGTTACTTCTTCCTTCTCTCAGCTGCCCCTTCTCTGACTGAGAAAACAATTCACTCGAGAGCTGGGGAGAATGTCACTCTCGACTGCAGATTCAAAGTGACCACACTCTTCCAGAGACACAAACTCCGGATCCACTGGCACGTCTTCAGAGATGAGATGGGCTCTGTCGTGCACAGCTACTACAATGGGGCCAACAGGCTGCAGGACCAGGCTGTGGAGTTCAAGGGTCGAACTCAGCTGTCTTTTCAAGAGATCAGCCAGGGAGTGGTGTCCCTGTCTCTCCTCAATGCCAGGCTCTCAGACAGTGGGGAATACAGATGCATCATAGTTGACAGTCACCAGGGAGCAACAGGGGATGTTATTCTCCAAGTTGCAGGTAAAGAGACATTCTCTCCTCCTCCTCAGTGACTAGGATCTTGACAATGCTTTCCAAGAGAATCCTGCAATCTGACTCCTCAGACAGTTTCTTATATTGAGCCCATCCCTGTGGTATCTGCACCTCCCAAATTATAAAGTGTGCCCATTAAGAGAGGTCACTTCCCAATATTTGTTTTCTTTGAGAGTCATCTCTGTGCCTTCACACCTGTAGGAAATGGCTCCCCAGGTGTCGAGCTGCAGAACTGCCTTGAAAAGCAAAGCCCATTGGGAGGTGTGCAAGAGAGCTCACATGAGGGAGACATCAGCATCCTGCTCCACCTAAGGGGAGTGCACCTCCCGATTGCCTTGGTTCCTTCTCCTGGGCCAGAGTCCTGATGGTCTGCAGAGCGCTCAGGTGGAGGAGAAGGGACAGTACGAATGCACACAGGTGATTCTCAAAGAACAACAGTTACTCTTTCTTCTTCAAGGGCCTCTGTGCACTCCCACTTGTGGGAGATTAGCAAGTAGTGCCCGCCAGGAGGCCCGTGGGTGGGGCTTTCTAATTAACCATGAACTGTAGCACTGCTTTACCGAGCTGAGCCTCAGAGCACGAGGCTAAGTCCAGAGAACACTGCTTAGTGAATGTGTCCACTGGGCTGCAAGTTGCTGCTTTGTATACCTCAACCAGCTGAGGTGGGCCACAGATGGGGCAGTGGGTCTAGTCAGTGAGTCTGTAACTCCGGAGGCACTGGTGTCCGTGCTAAGATATAACAGTGCTCTATAAGTGTGGCAGTCTAGGTTTGGAAATGGTTCCCCCCAACGGCATCTCACCCCTTGGCTACAGATATTGTGCCATGGGCTCTGTCTCATACCTGTTTCTCTGCCTTTCAGTTCTGTACACCCAGCCCCAGCTCACAGTCTTCTACCAGAGCAGGGATGAAATCATTCTCCAGTGCAAATCCAAGGGTGGATACCCTGAGGCTGAAATAACATGGCAAGAGGTGAATGGAAACCAGCTGAAATATTCAGAGCAAACAGCGCATCTGAGGACCAGTGAGGGGACCTTCGAGGTGCAGAGCAACCTGTCAATTAGAGTCCAGGAAAATACTGGCCTGTGCTGTACTGTTACCCTCAAAGTCCTACAGTCACATGCGAAAGTCTGTGAGAAGATTTTAGGTAGGTAATTAGGGAAACCGGACGAGAATAGCCATTCTAGTGGGTAAAATGGGGGAGACTGCAGCTGTTTGATTAGCTCATGGAAACCTCCCCTCTTCTTCTGAGACTCACCCACCTCCATCAAGACATAATCATGTGCAAATCAAATGCATATGTACAAAATGGGGAATCGCTGGCTAGGTGACAGTGCGGCTGAAAAGGATCTGGGGCTTAGAGTGGGTCACAAAGTGAATATGAGTCATCAGTGCAATGCAGTTGTGAAAAAGGCTAATATCATCCTGGGGTGTAATAACAGGAGTGTCCTATGTATGAACCATCATGGTAGTTCATTATCTGGCTCTATTTGGCCCGGGGAAGGCCCCAGCTGCAGGACTGTGGGCCGTTCTGGGTGCTGCGCTTTAGGAAAGATGGGAACACACTGGAGAGAATCCAGAGGAGAGAAACAAAACTGATCAAAGGTTTGAAACCTGACCTGCGAGGAAGGGTTAAAAACACGAGCTGTGGTTAGCCTGGAGAAAAGACAATGAAGGGGGCGGGAAGGAAGACCTGATAGGTCCAAATATGATAGGGACTGTTCTAAAGAGGATGGTGATCAATTGTTCTCCATGGCCACTGATGGCAGGACAAGCAATAAGGGGCTTCATCTGCAGCCAGGGAGGTTTAGGTTCAATATCAGGAAACAGTTTCTAGCTCTGCAGGGAGCTCAGCCTGGAACAGGTGTCCAGGGGAGGTTGTGGAGACTCCGTCATTGGAGGGTTACTGAGAACAAGTTGGACAAACACCCGTCAGGGCTGGCCTAGGGTTATTTGGCCCTGCCTCAGTGCAGGGGGCTGGACTTGATGGCCTCTCGGGGTCCCTTCTGGCCCCACGTTTCTGTGATTCTGTGTGGGGTATGTCACATGCTCCTGACAGTAAGAAATACCTACAGCAGCTGCAGAGGCAGCTCCCCAGTGACTCCAACATGAGCCTCATGCAGCCCCACCCTCCATCTGCTGTTTAGAATAACCTACTCAAGGGTTTCCCAAAACCTGGGGCCCAACTCAGCAGTGGGCTGCAGGAAGGTTCTGGATGGGTCACCAGGGCCAGATTAACCCATCACTGTGCCCTGGTCTAGGCAAACATACACTTCTCCTGGCATGGAGCGGAGTCTGATGTGGGAGAGTGAGCCCCCCACATTCACCCCACAGCGGCAGCGCCTGTCCTGTGAGGCTGAGCCTGACTCCCCACTCCAGGCATTGCAGCCTGGTGCACGGGGCTGCAGTGCCATTCAGATTTGGCCCAGCTGTCCCTCCCTCATGATGGCTGGGCAGCCAGACCACACTTGAGTGGTGCTGTGACCCCGTGAGCCAACTCGTAACACCTGTAGTGGGGAGCCAGCCCCACAGGACAGGAGCCACTTCTGCGGGGTTAGTGTGGGGTGGGCTCACTCTCCAACACTCCCACGCCCCTTCCCTACCCCAAGGTCTCCCTTCCACACAGGGCTGGGATTTGGGTTGCAGTGCCAGGGCAGAGGGTGGACATATGTCATGGTGGATCACCAAAAGAGACAAAACGCAGTTGGTGGGTCACCTTAGTAGAAGGTTTGGGACCCCCTGACCTGCTCCATAGCCATGTAGGGGGCAACCAGAATCCATTTGAGCTGTGAGTGGGAGCGAGCCCAGACTGCCATGTGCAGAGCGGGAAGGTGGTGCTAGTGTTGTAAATGAGAGGGACCTGGGAAGGAAATGGAGGAGAGGTT
The DNA here is from genome assembly GCF_020497125.1 of Mauremys mutica. Classification (NCBI taxonomy): domain Eukaryota; kingdom Metazoa; phylum Chordata; order Testudines; family Geoemydidae; genus Mauremys; species Mauremys mutica. Next base: position 158,026,514 of record NC_059075.1, read on the forward strand.
TCTGCCCACACTGAATCGGTGTTAGGCGCATCCACTCAGGCACTGTTCAGGTGAGTGGCTTTAACAAGCTGATGGAGCATATCAAGCTGGTAGATGAGAGAAGGCAGTTCCCCTCCAAGCCTGCAGTTGGACAGGGACCCAGCATATTTGTGGGGCATTATTCGTTTGGCACATTTTCTCTTGGGAGTCCTCCAGCCCCTTGCATTTAAGAATGATCCCACCTGTCTTTTGTTTAGTTGCAGTCTGTATTTTGAATTTCCCCAATTCTTTCTCTTGCAGTGTTGATGAAAGAGAGTGATACTGAGAATGAGAGATCTGTCTACGGAAATTGGCTGATTTCCTGTGTAATTGTGTTACTAGCTGTGACCCTGGCAGGGGTTGGATTCATTTACTGGAGAAGAAAAAAAACCCCCAAACTTCAGACAGACAAAAGCAGCAACAACTCTCTGCACAGCACTGGTAAGACTCACCCCCCCTCCCCCAACGTTCCACCACAAACACCTGTCAGGGATGGTCTAGAGAATACTTAGTCCTGCCACGAGTCCCCTCGAGGTCCCTTCCAGTCCTATGATCCTTTGATCATCCCAAGAGCCATGGAACCTTCCCGTCCCAACGTTCTATCACCCCAAGGGCCATGGAACCCTCAGGTCCCCAATGTTCCATCGCCCCATATGGCCATGGAACCTTCCCGTCCCCAACGTTCCATCACCCCAAGGGCCATAGAACCTTCCCGTCCCCAATGTTCCATCACCCCATATGGCCATGGAACCTTCCCACCCCCAACGTTCCATCACCCCAAGGGCCATGGGACCTTCCTTCTGCCTATTAAAGGGACTCCTCCCACAGGCAGCATTTCCTGTCTTGTAACTCCACATGCCTTCATTCGCGGTGTTGGGGTTGCTGACCCTCTTCAAGGGGGTGCAGGGTAAGGGCCCCTCACAACCTGCCGGGAATTTAACCACCACAGCACAACCCATGGAAGTCCAGAGAGACAGTTTATTGTTCAGGTCCGGGCACTGGCCAGCCACTTGTGTGGGGCCAGAGCGAGGGGGGAACCACATTCCAGCCACACTCAGGAGTGAGGGGATGCAGCTCCCTGTCCCCTGACCCCCCCGCAACCCCTCCCCCTGACTGCCCCCTGCCCCCCCCCCCTTCCTGACTGCCTGTGACGGAGCTGCCCGGGGGAGCCAGCTGGGGTTACTCAATCAGGGTGAACTGCAAACAGACCGGGGCAGACAAACTCCAGATGCTGGTGGATCTTCCAACACTGAGATTTACCAGCCAGCCCCAAACAGCCTCTGTGTTACCTCCCTGGTTCCTCCGAATCCAAACCCCGCAGCTCCGTCCCGTGCCCAGCCCAGGCCTCTGGCCAGACGCACACGGCAGAGATGCTGCTGGTTCCTGAAATCTTCTCACCATAGAAAGAGAAGGTTCTTCCAGCCCCAGAGGATCAGCCACACACCCAGGTCCAATTATAACTTAGATCTTATCCAAAATACACGCTACAGCCAATTCTTATTAACTAAGCTAAAATTTATTACAACAGAAAAGAGAGAGAGTGTTGGTTAAAAGATCAATCTACAGACAGACTTGAATTCAATTCTTGAGGTTCAGGTACACATCAAAGATGAGCTTGTAGTTACCAAAAGTCCTTTTAGAAACAGTCCAGAGGTTACAGTCCAATGTCCATGTTCAGGTTGGCTCCAGTCAGTGACTGGGGATCTCAATCCTTGTGGCTTACGGTTTCCCCCTCTTGAAACCCAAAGCAGATCTGAGATGAAGAAGGATTGTGTCCCAGGGTTTTTATACATTTCCAGCAGCCTTTCGGCCTGAGAAAACAATAGGCTTAACTCCTTCTCCCAAACATCCTGGCAATTAGCACAGAGTAATTTATCCATTAAACAGTTCAGATACAGGTTAGCACAACCTTCAAAGAGACACAGAGACAATAATACTATTTCACTCACGTATCATCATAACTGTTACTATTCCTTTTTGATCTTTGACTTAAAGTTATAGCAATAGACAAGACTTGTTTGCTGACATCACACGACCTGAGCAAACATCTCCCCTTCTACCTCTAACAATGCAGACTTGCATTTCACAGCTCTAGTCATTTACAGATCTTCCTAACCAGTTTCTAAAGCTCAGGAATGGGTCAGGTCAGTCTATGAGTTAATTAACTCTTTCTGGCCCTGTCATCTTTCAATGAGATATAATATCACACTCATAACATCACACTGCCACCCCCCCCCCGGGATATTGCAGTTCCTAGTACACAGATTTCACCCTGGAAACCTGGCCCAGTCCCCTCAGCTGGAGTTTTCAGAGTGTCCTTCTTACTTGCAGCGTAGGTGGGGGCAGGAGAAAGGCCCAGCGTGGGGCCCCTGTGTCTGTTTTACACCCTCAGTCCCATGTGCTTGGGACACACACATCCAGGCCTGTCTGGGGGCGTTGCTGAGTCCCCAGGCCAGGCTGAGCAATTCCCCCGGTGGGGCCTCATGCAGGGGAGTCATTGCATCCTAGCTTCCTGGCTGCACAACGGCTGGTGATGGTGGTTCGACACCCACCCGGGCGTCGGTTACTTTCCTTGCTGTTGTCTCTGGGGAGCTAATATCTGGCCGATTCCCCAACTTACAGCATGTTTCAGTGCCAACCACACAACACAATCTCATAACTTCACATGCACTAAAGACACACATCTATGGATAGAGAAATGACTCTCAGCAGATCATCACCTTTCCCCCATACCTTACAAGGCTGCTTTCTATGTGAGATCACCAGTATATACAAATGAGGAGCATAGGGGTTCCAGGACACTCCCCCAAGGTATCGAGTGTCACATCCTGTTACCTCACCTCTGCTACCACCTCCACAGACACTACAATACTTAAAAGATACCATTATCCCCTTTGATACAGAGTTTATAGCACAGGCACTGACTTTTGGCTTTGCTGGTGGGTGCTCCTCTCCACCCACTCCCCTCTGTGAGAGCAGCAGATGGGACCCTGGAGGGAAGAGACCGAGCGAGGGCAGGGTCCCAGGGCGGAGTGCAGGTGAGACCTTGGGGCGGTGGGGGCAGAAGAGGCTGAGTGGGGGTGAGGCTTTGGGGGGGGACATGCGGGTGGGGTTGGGTGGAGAAGAGGCCAACTGGGGCAAGGTCTTGATGCAAAGCACGGGTGGAGCACGGGGCAGGGCCCCGGTCTGGGTGCTGGGGCCCTGTCACGGAGTGTAGGGGGGTCAGGCCCTGCACCCCCGGGCTCCCTGCCGATTCACCAGGACTCTCAGCCAGCCAGGAAAGCAGAAGGTTTATTTAGACGACAGGAACACAGTCCAGGACAGGGTCTTGCAGGCACAGACAACAGGATCCCCCCGGTTAGGTCCATCTTGGGGCCTCACAGCCCCCCTCGGGGATCAGAGCCCTGTCCCTGCTCCCCTGTTTCCCCAGCCAACAACAGTCTGCCCAACCCCCTCCGGCCCCTCCTCTCTCCTCCGCTTCTTTCCCGGGCCAGGAGGTCACCTGACCCCTTTGTCTCCCACACCTTTAGATGCACCTTTGTAGGGAGGGGCCGGGCCATCAGTTGCTAGGCGACAGAACGTCAGGCATTTGGCTGCATGGCCTTTTGCTGCTAGAAACTTAGGATCTGTACCCAGCCCCCAGTGCGAACAGTCCCACTTCATCACACCTCTCCCCCATTCGAGACCGAACTGAGCGGGGTCACTCCAGCCAGTGACCTGGGGAAGTTCGAACCCACCTACATTCCCACAGAGGCCCCAGGGTCCCCCCCGTTCTGGGGGAAGAGTTACCCCAGGCCATTCCAGTTTCCTGCCCCCCTGTAGGTTGGGAGGGACTCGGGGGCACTTGCAGGTTGCAGGGGGGAAGCCTTATGCCGCCCGCGCCCTTTCCCCACCCCAATACCCCTGGGGTGCATGCGGGGCTGGGGCCTTCTCCCCACGTTCCAGTCTGGGGGGCTGTGATTCGGGCTCTCTCGGTTCAGAGCCCCCCTTCTGACCCTGGCCCCCCTCTGGACAGGCTCCTCGGGGCGGGGCCCGGGCCTTACAGCCATCTTCCCCCTGTCCCGGGCCTTCCTCCCCCTCTGGCAGACGTCACAGGAGCGGCAGTGCTGCCGGACATGGGCAAAGACCCCAGGCCAGTAATAGTTCTGCAGCAGCCGCTGCTGGGTACGCCAGGCTCCCTGGTGCCCTGAGCGGGGAATATCATGGGCCTGGCACAGCAGCTGGTGGCGATACTCCTGGGGTACCACCAGCTGCCTCCTGATCCCCCCGACTCCATCTTCCCTGGGGGAGCCCATTCTCGATACAGGAGCCCCTTCTCCCACAGGAACCTTTTCCGGCCACCTCGTCCCATGATCTGTCCCCCCCCGAGGCTGGCCAGGTCCCCTATCCTCCGCAGGGAGGGGTCTTCCCGCACCGCGGCCTGGTACTCAGCCGCTGGGGCAGGGGCGGGGATCTGCTCTCTCTCCCCGGCTGGGTCTGGGGCCACAGCCTCTCTGAGCCCTGTCCCTGGGCGTTTCCTCCCCACCAGGTCAGGGTCCGGTGCCTCGAGCAGAGTACCTTCCCCGGTGTCAGGGTGCAGTGCCCTGCCTCGACTCTGACTATGGGTCACGACCAGGGCACCCTGGCCGTTGCTTGCCCAGACCTCGAGGTCCCCCCCCCATTAACACCTCCCTGGGCAAATGTGGGTGCACCCCCACGTCTTTGGGGCCCTCCTTGTCCCCCCACTTTAGGTGCACCCTCGCCACGGGCACCTTGAATGGGGTCCCCCTCACACCCCTCAGGGTCAGGAAGGTGTTGGGCACCATCCGATCTAGGCCCACAACCTCGGGCCGGGCCAGCGTCACCTCTGCGCCCGTGTCCCAGTACCCAGTGACCCCCTTCCCGTCTACCTCCAGGGGAACAAGGCACTCTTTCCGGAGGGGCAGCCCTGTGCCCACCCTGTAAACCCAAAACTCAGGGTTGGGAGCATCCAGCCCCTCGGAGGGGTCGACCCGGGGTCCCCCTCCCTCCTTCGCAGGTGGTACGCGGCCAGCCCCCCTTTCCTGCGAACGCTGCCCCTCATCCGACTGAGTCTCTACCCAGTTAACCCGGTGTGGGGTCGGTCTGCTCAGTTTGTCCGGGAGTTTGGGGCACTGGGACCGCAGGTGGCCCCTCTGGCCACAGTGATAGCAGCGCATGTGCCGTTGGTCCCGTCGAACCGGTCGGTTGTCCCTGGCGCTGGCCGTTCCCTTTGAGAGGGGGTTCTCCCGATTCCCCTTTTGGGAGGTCTCAGGATGACTCTCTCTCGGCGTCGCGACGGGCCTGTTCCTTTGGGGCTCCTCCCTGCCACCCCCCGACTGGCTCTTCACATAGTCATCAGCCAGCCGCCCTGCATGTCGCGGGTTCTCCGGCTTTTGGTCCCTTAACCACAGCCTCAGGTCGGATGGGCACCGCTCATACAGCTGCTCCAGTACCAGCAGTTTAACCAGGTCCCCCGTCGTCTGGGCCCCATCTGCCCACTTGCTGGCGTACCCCTCCATGCGGACGGCCAGCTGCAGATAGGAGACCTCAGGGGTTTTATCCTGACTCCGGAACCTCTCCCGGTACATCTCAGGGGTCAGCCCAAACTCGCGCAGCAGGGCCTGCTTGAATGGGTCGTAGTTCCCTTTCTCCTCCTCTCCCAGCTGGCCGTACAATGCCACGGCCTTGGGGTCCAGTAAGGGGGTGAGAACCCGCAGCCTGTCCGCAGGATCCACCTGGTGCAGCTCGCAGGCCGTCTCAAAGGCACCCAGGAAGTCACCCATGTCCTCCCCCTCCTTGCGCGGGGCCAGGATGGACTTATCAAAGCTCCGCGCAGTCCTGGGCCCCCCTTCACTCACCGCCGCCCGGGGCCTGCTGCCCCCCAGCCTCGCCAGGGCCAGCTCATGGTGACGCTGTCGCTCTTTCTCCGCCCGTTCCTGCTGTCTTTGTCTCTCTTTCTCCTCCAGTTCCCGCTGGCTTTGTCTCTCCTCATGTTCCCTCTGTCTCTCATGATCCTCCAGCTCTCTCAGTTTTATCTCTCTCTCCCAGTCCAGCCGCATGCGCTCCATGGATGCTGAGCGTCGCCGGGACGATCCCCTGCTGGGGGGTGAGCTTTGCCGGGAGGATCCCCTGCTGGCCTAGGGGGTCACGGTGCCCTCGGTAGCCGCTGGGCTCCTCCTCACCTCTCCCCGCAGGGCCAGGCACTGGTGCCTGCGCTGCATCTGCCCGGCTGCTTCCCTCAGAGACAGGGATCGGTTCATTCACACGATCTGCGTCCTCCAGCCGGGCAATCAGCTGGGCCTTGGTGAGCTTCCCACAGTGCAGCCCCCTCTGCTGGCACAGCCCCACCAGGTCGCACTTGCGCTGCGTGGCAAACATCTTCCTGCTGGCCGCTCACAGGCCGGGGTGCTCGCCGCTCCCCACGGGTTCCAGGGGGACCCCTAGTGTGCCAGTCCTTGAGGTCACCACCTCTCTGCCAGGGTCGAGCTGCAGCCTCCTTCGCCCCTGGGATCGCTCGCTGTGATCCCCCGGGGGACCCTGTTACTGCAAAGTCCTTCTCTCTGGTCACACTCTCCCAGGGGTTAATCGCCCCTTCGTTTTACTGCTCCCCAGTCACTTACTGCAGGAAGCGCCGTCCATGGGGTGCAGTCATCCCACCGCTAACACCAGTTGTCACGGAGTGTAGGGGGGTCAGGCCCTGCACCCCTGGGCTCCCTGCTGATTCACCAGGACTCTCAGCCAGCCAGTAAAGCAGAAGGTTTATTTAGACGACAGGAACACAGTCCAGGACAGGTCTTGCAGGCACAGATAACCAGATCCCCCGGCTAGGTCCATTTTGGGGGCCTCCCAGGCCCCCCCCGGGGATCAGAGCCCTCTCTCCCTGCTTCCCCTCTGTTCCCCAGCCAACTCCAGTCTGCCCAACCCCCTCCGGCCCCTCCTCTCTCCTCCGCTTCTTTCCCGGGCCAGGAGGTCACCTGACCCCTTTGTCTCCAACACCTTTAGAGGCACCTTTGCAGGGAGGGGCCCGGCCATCCGTTGCTAGGAGACAGAGTGTCAGGCATTTGGCTGCATGGCCTTTTGCTGCTAGAATCTTAGGATCTGTACCCAGCCCCCAGTAAGACCAGTCCCACTTCGTCACAGGCCCTCAAAAGATTAATCTGTCCCTGTGGGTGCTTGAGCTCTGGAGCTATAGTTTATAGCTTGTGTTTGCCAGTACAGGCTAACTGGCTGTGAAGGGTTCTTGGTGTGAGGGATGTGATACAGCATGAAATATCCTGTGCAGTACGGGGTTAATGGCACTTGGGCTCGTAACTATTTCTTACTTTCAGCTCCACACGGGCACCAAAATGAAGAGGATGAAGCTCTGCTGCAAACAGAGTGGGAAGGTGAATTCTATGAAGCACTCTTTGCATGAAAAAGCTGCAGCTTATAACCAGCTGTCTCTGAAGTATTCACTGTGGGAGCAGGATTTCTGCAAGGACAATCACCTCTGAGTATCCCAGAGCAAGAAACCACAGTTCAGAACCAGCTAGCTGAGGAACTAAATCCTGGATCATTTCAAATCTGAGGCACAGAGTAAACTGTTGTGTGGGGAGGGCAGGATTTTAGTGCATTTGCAAAAGTGCTTTGAAAGGAGAGTTAAAAATCTGGAAGTTGAAACTGTCCTGGAGTGTCACAGGATCAGTGTGATGGCCCAGCATTGCAGTAGTCTCTAGGAGGACTCCATCAGTGGGCCAGATCCCGCAGGTGTCCACTCTTCCTCCAGGGTGAGCCACATGGCTTCACTGCTTCCTTAGGCCTTGTCTACACTACAAGACTATTTCGAATCAACTTAGTTCGAATTTGTGGATTCGACCTTATGAAGTCGAATTTGTGTATCCATACTAAATACACTAATTCGAATTTCTGAGTCCACATTCACGGGGCCAGCGTCGACTTTGGAAGCGGTGCACTGTGGGAAGCTATCCCACAGTTCCCGCAGTCCCCGCTGCCCATCGGAATGCTGGGTAGAGCCCCCAATGCCTGCTGGGGGGAGAAATGTGTCGAGGGTGGTTTTGGGTAAGTGTTGTCATTGAACCATCAATCACAACCTCCCTCCCTCCCTCCGTGAAAGCGCCTGCGGGCAATCTGTTCATGCACTTTTCTGGTCAGTGACAGCGCGGACGCCACAGCACTGCAAGCACGGAGCCCGCTGCGATCATCGCCGTTTTCTCCTCCTCGCACTTTATCGTCCACGTCTTCCACAGTCAGCTGATGAGAAATTGGGCTACTTTTCAATGGTGCTGCAAGCACTGGGGGACCATAGGGGACGTTTTACAAACATCAACGTCGGGTGGCCGGGCAAGGTTCATGATGCGTGTGTTTTCAGGAACTGTGGGCTGCTCAGACGCCTGCAGGAAGGTACTTTCTTCCCGGACCACGAAATAACTGTTGTGGATGTGCAGATGCCTATAGTCATCCTCGGGGACCCAGCCTTCCCACTAATGCACTTGCTCATGAAGCCCTATACAGGCGCCTGGGACAGCGACAAGGAACTCTTCAAATACCAGCGAGCAGCGTGACCTGTGACTGTTCAGTTTCTTTACAGAGAAGCTGAACCTGCCCCTGTTTCTTTACCCAGTTACTGTTGACTCTCCTCTTCGGTTACATACCCCGTTCACCCCGTTACCCCCACTTCCAGCACACGTGTAAAAATAAAATACATGTCCCATTATTACTTAACAAAGGTTTCTTTATTCATGACTTTTCGTGAAAGGGTTGAAACTGGGACGCAGGCTGTGCTGGGTAGGGTGTGCGGTGATGTAAAGACCACCTCTAAACTCAAGGAATGACAGGCTCCTGCTCCTAGAGCGGTCCGCAGTGCCGGAAGGCTTCTTTCAACGGAGCCTGCCATCCCTCTTTATGGAATTCTGTGTGCGGGCGGATATGTGACCTTGTGGTGGAGGAGGACGGATACAGATTCCTCAGCTGCGTGACTCAGCGGTCCAGGACAAGGACCGCTGTATAAGATCTGTAACCGCCCTCCCCCGCTGCAAAGTCACATCTCCCCCGCCCACACAGATCCTGGAAACCACCTCCAAAAACCGACCAGGTTGCCTACTGACTGCACCGTGTGTGTGACCCGCTGCTGATCCTGCCCCCGTGTCTGTACCCTGGGAAAGGTGACTGTCCTATGCAATTAACTACCCCCTTCCCCACGCCCCCCATTCGAACACAGTCTTCTTTGAAAAAACATAACGGAAACAGTAATTAACAGCAAATCATTTTTATTAATTAAGTAGACAGTTAGGGGATGGGACTGGGATTGGGACTACTGTGAGTCTGGAAGTGAAGGACTTCGGCAACTGTAGGGTCTGAGAGCTTTTGGGTACTTGAGCACTGTGCTGTGGTGCAGTGACAGTATTCACGTCCCCGGCCGCCCCTCCTCCTGATTATTTTCGGTGAGGGGGGTATGGGACTTTGTGGCGGGGGAGGGCGGTTGCAGATACACTGCAGGGGGGCTCTGTCCTTCTGCGGTCCTGCAGAACATCCACAAGGCGCCTGAGCGTGTCCGTTTGCTCCCTCAGTAGTCCAAGCATTGTTTCAGTCGCCTGCTTGTCTTCCTCACGCCACCTCTCCTCCCGTTCGCTGTGTGAGCGCTGGCACAGAGAGACGGTCTCCCTCAACTGGCTCTGCTGGTCCGCCTCTGCTAGGTAGCAGCCCATACGTTCTTCGAACATCTTGTCCCTTGTCTTTTTCTTTTGCCGCCTAATCTTCGCCAGCCTCTGCGAGGGGGATGCTGTGGCAGGTCTGGAGACAGTGGAAGCTGTGAGATGGGAAACAGGGAGTGAATTCTCTGCAAAGATACATTTTTGCGAACAATTAACTGAGTCTAGGCTGTCTCTGTGAATTCTGGGTTGAGACCCCTGTGCCTGCTGGGGCACAAATCATTTTCGCGGTGGATTCTGGGTAAATGTCGCCAGTCATTCCTTCCTCCGGGAAAGCAACGGCAGACAATCATTTCAAGCCCGTTTTCCCAGAATTGCCCTGGCATACGCCATAGCATGGCAACCATGGACACTGTTTTGCCTTTTGTGTATGTCACCGTATGTGTACTAGATGCCGCTCACAGAGGCGGGCCAGCAGCGCTACACAGCAGCATGCTTTTGCTTTTGCATGACAGCAGAGATGGTTACCAGCCATATTGTACCATCAACCATACCATAAATTGGTAATAAGATGGTAATAAGATGGGCATGGTTACCTGTCCTTTTGCACTGCACCATTTGGTGCTGTCATAAGTGCCCCTGGCCGAGCAGCCAGGGGCGCAAAAGCAAAAATTGGGAATGACTCCCTGAGTCAATCCCTCCTTTTTGGTATCTAAAAATAGAATCAGTCCTGCCTAGATTATGGGCAAGTGTACTAGAGAACCACTGTATCATAGAACCAGAGAGCACAGCCGCTCTGTGTCCGATCCTGCATAAATTATGAGCTGTATGCTATTCACAGGGGGTGCTCCTGCAACACCACCTGTTCATTCCGTTCTTACCCCAGCCTTCCTGGGCTACTATACCATTGTCCCCCCACTTGTGTGATGAAGTAATAAAGAATGCAGGAATAAGACACAGTGACTTGTTTGTGAGAAATGAGTGGAAGGAAGCCTCCAGCTGCAATGATAGTCCAGGCAGGACATTAACGAGTGTGGATGAAGGAGCCCATCATCCCTCTGCTAGTCCAGGGGCAATTGAATCTTTTATTTACAATGAAGGGTGGGGGCTGATGGAGCTCAGCCCCCTGTTGCAATGATGAGGACGGTTACCAGCCATATTGTACCATCAGCCATCAAAAATTAGGGACAGGCGCCCTTGATCGACCTTACTGATACTAGTCGGCATGGTTACCAGCCCTTTTGCACTGCCCCATGTGCCAATAGGCTGATGATGAGGACGGATACCAGTCATTTTGTACCATCAGCCATCCATAGCGTGGGGGGAGCAAAGATGTTGGTGTTGAGTGCTGCACCATCGCGTCTATCTGCAGCATTCAGTAAAGATAGGGTGACATGTAAAAGAGTCAACAGAGGATTGTTTTCACTTCTGGTGGTGGGTGGGGCGGGTGCGTAAATTGCCGAGCTATGCCCTGACCCACCGCAGACACTGTGTTTGACCCTAGAAGCATTTGGAGCTCATCCAAGAATGCAAATACTTTTCGGAGACAGCAGGAACTGTGGGATACCTTGCGTCCTCATTCCCCCCTCCCTCCATGAGCGTCCATTATATTCTTTGGCTTTCCGTTACGCTCGTCACGCAGCTGCGTGCTGAGTCTGTGCTATGCCGTCTGTCCGTAGTTTTCTTAAAAATACTTTGGACCAGGCGTAAAATTACAGTAATTACCCTAATTAGATGCAGGAGTCTCCGAGCGAGATCACCCTGAGGAGGGTCACTGAAGGAGATAGAGAGCGCATGATGCGTGAAAGCTAGCACAAACCAGGGCCCGATGCAGCCGTGCTCGGGGAGGCAGTGCTCCCTGAGTACCTCTTGAAAGCCTGGCGTGGAAAAGTGTGCTACCACGGAGCACCCAATAAGGCAGCTCTCCCCAGGAACCTCCTGCGGAGGCTTTTAGATTACCTCCAGGAGAGCTTCGTGGAGATCTCCCAGGAGGATTTCTGTTCTATCCCCATATATAGAGAGACCTCCTTTTCACACACTTCAGCTTCCTGTTATATTAAGAATAAAAGTTTCCATGGTTAAAGCGCTTACCGAGTGATCCTTCCCCTGATTCAGGGTCCGGGTTAATGGCCGGGGAGGGTTGTTGGGGGATCTCTGTGACGGTGATGAAGAGATCCCGGGGAAACCAGCGTTGTAAGCGCTGTCGCCTGCCTCGTCCTCCAGAAACCCTTCCTCATCTTCCCCGTCCGTGAACATCGCCGAGGAACTGGCCGTCGACACTGTCCCATCGTCAGAGTCCATGGTCACTGGTGGGGCAGTGGTGGCAGGCTCCGTAGCGTCCGTTTGCCGCTTTGATTTTTTGGTAGCCTGGTCTGGGTCCTTGATTTTCACTCGGCGCTGCGTTGCATCCCGCCTGTATCCTCTGTCTCTCATGGCTTTGGAGACCTTCTCGTAGGTCTTTGCATTCCGTTTGTTGGAGCGCAGCTCCGAAAGCACAGACTCCTCGCCCCACACACCGATCAGATCCAAGAGTTCCCGGTCAGTCTATGCCGGGTCCCTCTTTCTATTCAGAGATTACATGAACTCCTCTGCTGGAGAGCTCTGCATTGCTGCCGGTGCTGCTGAGCTCGCCCCGATGTCCAACCACGAAATGAGATTCTAACTGTCCAGACAGGAAAATGAATTCAAATTTTCCCGGGTCGTTTCCTGTGTGGCTGCTCAGAGCATCGAAGCTCAGACTGCTGTCCAGAGCGTCAACAGAGTGGTGCACTGTGGGATAGCTCCCGGAGCTACTAAGTTCGATTAGCATCCACACCTAGCCTAATTCGAGCTAGCCATGTCGAATTTAGCGCTACTCCACCTGTCGGGGTGGAGTACCAAATTCGAACTAAAGAGCCCTCTAGTTCGAATTAAATGGCTTCCTGGTGTGGACGGTTGAGCGGTTAGTTCGAATTAACGCTGCTAAATTCGAATTAAAGTCCTAGTGTAGACCAGGCCTTAGACTGGACCTCTGGGCCTACAGCCACCCTGCTTCACACTGTGAGCTCCGTTCAGCATTCAGTGGGTCTAACTGAGACAGACCCTGAGGGAGAATTGTCCACTCCTCAGGGATTAATGCACCTCCCCAGTGTTTGACAGAGTTGTGTGAATGTCACTGCAAACAGTTGGGTTTATTCATTAACTGGAACATAGCCTAGAAAGTCCTTAGGGTGATACAGAGAACTGAGGGTTAAAGCATCGCCCATTCTGGTTAGCCCAGAGCCTAGCTAAGCTATAGTGAACCCCTTGGGCCTTGGGTCAAGCTCTGTCTGAGCTGCTCTGTCAGACACCAGGTGAGAGCCCAGACTCCTTCCGGCAGCCAACTCCCCCACCTCACATCTCCCAGTCCTTTGTTCTCCAACTGGGGGATGTTGCTCAGCCTCCCTGTGGAAAGGTAGGGAAATCCCAAATCCCTCTGGGTCATTGGTTGGTAAGTGTCAATGTCTGGGAAATTGGATTTGCCTTTGTGCTCCACTGATATGGGGCTCAAGCCCCAGACAGCTGGGTGACACCTAAACTGCCGTGACAACAAACAGTGCCTTTCCACCCACTTGGGCAACAATGCAGCACATAGGAGAAACTGAGGCACAAACAGGACCCATAAAATATAAAATATTCCCACTTTGCCACAGTTGTACTTAAAGTGCTGCACAGGATCTTTTCAGAGGGAATAATGCAAAGCACCACATTTATTGGTAATACATGTATCAATCAACACTATCATATGCCTATTATATATATATATAACACTCATGCACTCACACAAGCACACTCAGTCTTGCTGTTGTTACCAATTAGTTGTTCCCCCTAATTGCACTGGCAGGTGCTGACTTCTAACCCCCGTGGCCGTCAGTGTCTCTGCTCCTCGTTAACGAGCCCACTTGACAGGTCTCACTGTCCTGGGGTCTGGCTCCCAGCCCCTCGCCAAGGGGTGCAGCTGCTGCCTTGCCCCCTTGCTCAGTCACCTCGTTCATTCAACAGGGCAATTGATTAAGGGAGTGGGGGGAAGATCTTATTCTACTCTGAGCAAAAAGACATTTTTCTTCTACTGTAACTGTCCTTAGGGGCTATAACATTATCCCAGGCTTAACACAAAGTTCTCTGTACGTTTTTCTACATGGGGATCTGATAGAACGTTCCTATATCAAAGGACTTGATACAAAGTTGTATGAAAATAGCTTAATACAGGGTTATACGAAGAGGCATAATACAAAGTCATATGAAAGTTATGTGAAGATGTTTAATACAGAGCTTTATCTACAGCTAGACAAATTCAGACTGGAAATAAGGCAAGGGGAATTAACCATTGGAACAATTTCCCAAGGGACATGGTGGATTCTCCATCACTGGCAATTTTTAAATCAAGGTTTGGGTTTTTTTCTAAAAGCTCTGCTCTGGGAATTATTGTAGGGCAGGTCTCTGGGCTGTGCTATATAGGGGCCAGACTAAATGATCACATGGTCCCTTCTGGCCTTGACATCTCTGAATCCTTGAATCTATGTCATACAGCATGTAATGTGCCATAGAGTATTGGGTTGATAGAGCTCTGACTCAGGAAAATGTTCTCAATTTCAGTTCCTCAAGGAGACCAGATTAAAAAGGAGGAGGAGGAAGTTCTCCTGCAGGCAGAGTCTGACAGTAAGTACCCTAGAGCAGAATGCCATATTGTAGCAGACCACGAGATGCAGTCTGGATGTGAGGAGCTAGAGAGATGGCCCAGGTGAAGATGACACCCAGGTTACGGGCCTGACTGACAGGTGTCAGCGCTGATCAAGAATGAGGGAGTGGGCTTGTGGGGGACATTAGGAGTTCTGTTTTGGCAATATTGATCTTAAGCGTAGGAGATGAACCCTTCTTGCAGTATGTCAAAAATTAGAGCTTGAGCTCATTGTAGAGATCTTGTATTTTATCCATCCTAGGAGGTCCCTGGGTGGCTAGGAAACAACAGAAACCTTTGGGAAAAGACAATTGGATGGAGAATAAAACATCATTGCATGTGTGTTGATATTTCTCTCCCTTTCTGCAGGAAAAGGGAAATCACTTCAGGAATTCCTAGAGCACCTGAAAATGGAGAAATACCAGGCCAAGAAGCTCACACTGAGCAATGTACTAGAAATTAACCCAGAAATATTAAGAGACGGTAATTGTCAAGCGTTAGGAGAGATCCCATGGCATTTTCTGAGGAAGGTCATGGCTCTGAATATGATGGCGAGAAGCACAAGGCTGGGACCCGCTGCACCAGAGGATGAAGAAGAACAGGACACAGGGAACAATGTTATTCCTTTTGAGAAAATAGACTCCAACGTGTGTGCAAACCCCCTGGATGTTCTCTGCGCCGTTCTGTGCTGCTCAGACAGGTTCTTGCAGCGGGAGATCCTGTTCAAAATGTCGATGTGCCAATTTGCCCTCCCCCTGCTGCTCCCTGCTCTTGATACCCCCAAGTGCATGCTTATGCTGTGGGCCATGAGGGACATCGTGAGGAAGTGGACACCTCATAACCTGGCAGAGAGCCGGGGGTTCAGGGAGGAGAGCCTGGTGCTCACGTCAGTGCCAACTGTTTCCTTCGTGCGGCTGGGGAGATGCAGCTTGTCCAAGTCCAAAATCCTTAACAAGGTCCTCAGCCCCCCCCAGCAGCAGCACGATTTCTTCATCCATCAGGACATGGAGTCTGGGAACGTCCCTCGGGACATCGCAGAGGGGTTGGTAGAGATCTCCTGGTATTTCCCCGGTGGGAGGGAGAGTTCGGATCCTTTCCAGGAGCCCATTGCAGTTATTAACCTGCGAGGAGACATTGAGTGCCACCGGCTGCAGTTCAGTTTCCTGGCAGAGGTCTCCTCAGCCGTGTTCATATTCGCTGACTGCATCAGTGAGCGAGAGTATGAACTACTATCATCACTCAAGGAATCAACAAAATATTACTTCATCCTCAACAACCAATCTGGGAATTCCAGTGAAACTCTGGGGTCCCTAAATACATTAACTTCCTTGCTGAAACTGAGCAAGTCACAACTACTGGTGAAAGATAAGACCAGCAATAAGGCAGAGTTTGTGAAGAGGCTGCAATCTATTATAGGGAATATATTGAGCTTTTCTCATAAGCAAGTGAACATGGAAGATATGGCTGTAATAGCTCGTGAACTAGGAATCCAGGTAGACGAGGATTGTGAGGAATGTCAACATGCAAACGCGTGTATTGAAGAAATCACTGGAGAAATAAAAGATGTGGCTGAGTATAAAAGAGAAATGCTGAAACTCCAAGGAGACACATGGAAAAATTTGGCTAAAGTGGAAAAAGAACTTTGTCGAATGAAAAAGCAGATGGATGTGCCACCTGAGAAATATAAATCTCAGCTTCAGGAAAAATTGTTGAAACTGCGTACAGAGCAGAATAACTGTGACTTTTCTGAAGGTTTAATTAAATTCCTTGATGGAACAGGGAATCTACCTCAAATGGAAAAACACTACTTCCTAAAAGGAATTAAATTTAGACTGGATCACATTACTAGGTGTAATCTTTCTACACTTCGAAATCTGTATAAAGAGAAATGTCAGGCAACAGATAACCCACAACAGCTAGCAAAAGTAGATCAATTATTTTCAGCCAGTTCCTTAGGGGTGGAGCATTTCATGCGGGAGTTGGGGCAGTTTTATGAGGCTGAACAGTCAATGTTTAAGGAAGGCAAAATGACAGAAAGTGAAAGGAAATACACCAATCTCCCAGGCATAGCCGCTGACCTTATGCTAGATGGGTTTCCTATGGAGCTGATCGATGGAGACGCATCCAACATCCCACTGCAGTGGGTGACAGATGTTCTGACAGAGCTCCATGCCAAGCTGGGGGGAAGGTCCAAAATGCTGGTTCTAACAGTTCTGGGCGTACAGAGCACTGGCAAATCCACTCTCCTCAATACCATGTTCGGCCTGCAGTTTGCAGTGAGCAGTGGCCGATGTACGCGAGGGGCCTTCATGTCACTCATTAAAGTTGCAGAGACTTTAAGGCCAGAACTTGGCTATGACTTTATTCTGGTGATAGACACAGAAGGCTTGAAAGCCCCTGAACTGGCCAAACTTGAGGACAGCTATGAACATGACAATAAGTTGGCCACACTGGTGGTTGGGTTAAGCGACATAACGATCGTTAACATGGCCATGGAGAATGCCACTGAAATGAAGGACATTCTGCAAATCGTGGTCCACGCCTTTCTCAGGATGGAGGAAACAGGGCACAAACCCAACTGCCAGTTTGTGCATCAGAACGTCAGTGACGTGTCTGCCCATGAACAAAACATGAGGGACAGGAAACATCTCCTGGAACATCTCAATGAAATGACCAAAGCTGCAGCGAGGATGGAAAAACAACCCAAGGAACTGACATTTTCTGATATCATGGATTATAATCTTGAAGAGCACAACTGGTACATCCCTGGCCTCTGGCATGGAGTCCCGCCCATGGCTCCAGTGAACATGGGATACAGTGAGAGAGTTTCTAAGCTAAAGAAATACTTGCTTCAATATACAAGAAGCCGGTCACCTAACAGAAACCTCAAGGACATCCCCCAGTTTATTGAGTGGGTGAAGAGCCTGTGGAATGGTGTGAAACATGAGAACTTCATCTTCAGCTTCAGAAACAGCCTGGTAGCCGAGGCCTATAACCAGCTGTGTCTGAGGTATTCGGAGTGGGAGTGGGAGCTCCGCAAGGAGATGCATCTCTGGATATGTGACCAAGAAACTGCGATTCAGAACCAGCTACCTAATGAACTAAATCTTAATCATTTAAAATTGGAGACGCACAGTAAACTGCTGTGTGGGGAAAAGAGGATTTTAGAGTGTTTAGAAAAATATTTTGAAAGTGGAGTTAAAAACTTGCACCTGATAGAAAAGTACAGAGAAGATTTTATCAAAAGCACAAAAGGCCTGAAGAATGAACTGGAATGTTATTTATTTAGCAAGTGTGAGGAAGCAATTGTTATTCAAAAAGGCAGGCACAAAATAGACAACATCCAGGCGAAGTACAGGAAAACAATAGAAGGAAAGGTTGTGAGCCTTCTGGAAGACTGTAGAAATAGAAACAGTAGATTAAGCAATATGGATCTTGAAACAGAATTTGAAACAATGTGGAGTAACACATTGTTCAGTTTAGATTTCAGCCCTTCAAAGCAACTTCAAATTCATCAAGATATGCAGAAACAACTGAAGCAGAGTATGAGCACACGAGGAAGTGCAATCAATCAGATGCTTCAGAAAGCTGGACCCTTGATGAACTGTGGAATTAAATCTTTCACAATAAGAAAGGAGCACTTTAACTTTTCACGGACCAAAGCCAGAGATGAATTGTTCATTCATAACTGTAGGACTAACACTGAAAAACTTGTGATCTCTTTAAAGGACAAGTGCTGCAGTTATGTTGAAGAAAAGGTTAATTCCAAAGTAGACTATGATGAAACATACTGCAGAGAACTGATACATATAATTGATGAGAGATTGAAAAAGGAAGAGGTGGAACAACTTTGCACTAGCTACAGTTTTGAAGTTGACCTGAAGCTTCACATTTTGGGACATGCAGCTCATGCATTCCAGAAAATGCATGATGATTTCATCAAAGAAAATGACCCTATTCAACGTCTAGAGAAATTTAAACCTCAGTATTTCTCCATATTTAGAGATCTTTACTTGGAAAAGGATGCCAGCCAGCAGAGAGCTAGGGATTTCTGTGAGCAGTGTCTCAAACCAGCCCTACTGGACTACGTTAAAAACAGACTTGGAATCAAAATAATGGATGACATTCTTGGAAATGGGCAGTCTATTGAATACAGCAGCAGGACTTTCTTCCAGTTTTATTTGCTGAAGAAACTGCTAGAAGAGATGGACTTTGACAACTATGTAAAATACATTAATAATTATGAAGATTTTGTCAAGTCAGAGATATGGAAAGACATTTTATATCACTACAAAAAGAAAGAAGATTTAGAAGCATTGGAAAAAGAAATTCTCTCCATAATCATAAAGAAAATCACAGAGGTTCTTAAAAACTCAAGAGATGAAAGAGAAAGTACAATCTCTGACTTTGTAGCAAACTTCTGCAGGGAGTTACAGAGTGACTTAGTCATCTGCAAGGACAGTTTGGAAATGATCCTCTTTCAAAACACAGCTAATATTAAGCAGTTTTCTGAAGACATTGAAGTCTTTCTTTCTGTGCTGGAGCTGAACCTATCATCAGAATTTAAAGCTGTGAACACAGAGAAGAAACTGTCAGTGCTTCAAATCAAGCCCCAGGATGAACTGTTCAGAAAAGTGTTTGGCTGTGGAAAGCAGTGTCCATTCTGTAAAGTCCCCTGTGAAGCAGGAGGGATGGCTCATAAGGAGCACTTTGCATCTATACATCGACCACAAGGACTGGCGAAATTGAGGGATCTGTCAACAGAAAGACTGGAGTATTCTTTATGCTCCTCTGATGTTGTTTCCAATGCTGAATTCAGACATCGAGATGCAGAAGGGAAATATCATCCTTATAAAGATTACCATCGCTATTACCCAGACTGGCGCATTCAGCCAGATTCCAGCATTGAGGCTTCTGATTACTGGAAGTTTGTGTTTAAGGAGTTCAATCACCAGTTTGCTAGAAAATATAAGGCTAAACCAGCCGATCTCCCAGAAAACTGGGGGAAAATAACCAAGGAGCAGGCACTGGAGAGCATGAAGGGAGTTTTTAACATGAAGTAAATTGCAAACTCCTCAGGACAGAGACTGTGCCATCGTACATGTTTGTACAGAACCAAGCACAATGGAGTGTCAAGCATCTCAGCACTACAGTCATACAGCTAATAAATTATAGTAAATAAGAGAAAAAGTATCATTCTTGTAGAGACATTGCCTTCTAACTATTATGCACGCAGAAATGTCTGGTGGGTAAAATTAATGGTGGAGAAGTATATGAAGGAATCAATAAATGACTTTTGCTGCTGATTTAATCCAGAGGAATTTGATAACCAGAAAATATGTTATATGTGCTTATCTGCTAATAAATTATTGTTTTCTGGGACTGGCAGAAAAGAAAGATGAAGATACCCGAGCTCTGGGACACCGTACTGAAGTGGTCCCAGCTGGGAGTTGCTCTTTGAATAAAAACAGGAGTACTTGTGGCACCTTAAAGACTAACAAATTTATTTTAGCATGAGCTTTCGTGAGCTAATAGAGCACATTCAGGAACACACTATCTGCCACTGACCTGCTGGGTAACCATGGCAAGTCACTTACCTGCCCCATGCCTCAGTTTCTCCATCTGTAAAATGGGGATAATGATACTGACCTCCTTTGTAAAGCACTTTGAGATCTGCTGTAAAGCATTATATGAATTAGGTGGTATTATTATTTATAGGGAAAATACTAAGAATTATTTGGTTTTATTTCCTAAACTGCTTGAATGTGCTGAAGATGTAGGATATTGTAGATTAAGTATAGTATTACAGTTCTTCTGATTAGTGTACAAAATAGATTTTTAAATTTCTGAGTGCAATAATTCTTGTCTGTTGACAGTTGTACTGTCCTACCCATATGGCGATTGAGGCTGTTGATTAAAGTTGTTGATATTTTCTGTGCCATTCTGATATCTCTCATCATGCTACTATTTTATTAAAACAAAATAGAGAGAAAATACAATGGCTGTTTGCCAGACCACCTCCCTCAATTCTTTAAAATCTCTCCTCAAACTGACTTCTTCCAAGAAGCTTACAAGAAGTGAATGGTGGAAGAAAAGGTAATTTAAAACAAAAACTAATATACTTGAATTCTGAGTAACCATATTATAGTAGAAAGAGAGGTCCTGAGACAAGAGGCCTGGTATGAGGCCTGAGGCCTAAGCTAAAGTAGTGGGCAAGCTTTGCTGATATAAAGCAAAGTGAACAAAAGGCAGGCCCTGCTACAGAACATGACTGCTTGCAAGTTCACAGAATCTGGCAAGAACAGGGCTGGCATTGCAAAAACACACACGTTCCTGAGAAGTACTAGACACAGGACACTCACACAAACTCCAGAAGGGTGGTACCAGAACACCCTGATACCAAATACGGTACCAACACCTCCCCCAAAGATAACGAGAACATACTGACCCCTCCTAAAGATAAAGTCAGGATGACAGAGTGAAGCATAGAGATGTTTTGATTAGGACTGTCAATTAATCGCAGTTAACTCATGTGATTAACTCAAAAAAATGTATTGCGATTAAAAAAATTAATTGCAATTAATCGCACTTATAACAATACAATACAAATTGAAATTTATTAAATATTTTTGGATGTTTTTCTACATTTTCCATATTGATTTCAGTTACAACACAGAATACAAAGTGCACAGCACTCACTTTATATTATTATTTTTTATTACAAATATTTGCACTGAAAAAATGATAAACAGATTTTTTTTGGTTACATAACTACCCTCAAAAACAAAACAATGTAAAACTTTACAGCCTACGAGTCCACTCAGTCCTACTTCTTGGTCAGCCAATCGCTAAGACAAACAAGTGTGTTTACATTTACAGGAGATAATGCTGCCTGCTTCTTATTTACAATGTCACCTGAAAGTGAGGACAGGCATTTGCATGGCACTGTTGTAGCCAGCGTTGCAAGGTATTTACATGCCAGATATGCTAAACATTCATATGCCCCTTCATGCTTCGGCCACCATTCCAGGGGATATGCTTCCCTGCTGATGATGCTTGTTAAAAAAATAATGTGTCAATTAAATTTGCGACTGTACTCCTTGGGGGAGAATTGTATGTCTCCTGTTCTATTTTACCCACATTCTGCCATATATTTCATCTTATAGCAGTCTCGGATGATGACCCAGCATATGTTTGTTTTAAGAACACTTTCACAGCACATTTCACAAAATGCAAAGAAAGTACCGATGTGAGATTTCTAAAAATAGCTACAGCACTCGACCCAAAGTTTAAGAATCTGAAGTGCCTTCCAAAATCTGAGAGGGACGAGGTGTGGATCATGCTTTCAGAAGTCTTAAAAGAGTAACACTCTGATGTGGAAACTACAGAACCTGAACCACCGAAAAAGAAAATCAACCTTTTCCTGGTGGCATCTGTCTCAGATGATGAAAATGAACATGCATCTGTCCGCACTGCTTTGGATTGTTATCTAGCAGAACCCGTGATCAGCATGGACACGTGCTCTGGAATGGTGGTTGAAGCATGAAGGGATATATGAATCTTTAGTGCATCTGGCATGTAAATATCTTGCAACACTGGCTATAACAGCACCATGCGAACACCTGTTCTCACTTTCAGGTGACATTGTAAACAAGAAGCAGGCAGTATTATCTCCTGCAAATTGTAACCAACCTTGTTTGTCTGAGTGACTGGCTGACCAAGAAGTAGGACAGAGGTTTATTCGATGACAGGAACAGGGTCTAAAACAGAGCTTGTAGGTACAGAGAACGGGACCCCTCGGCCGGGTCCATTCTGGGGGGCAGTGAGCCAGACCCCACGTCTGCACCTCACTCCTCGTCCCCAGCCAGCTCCAGACTGACCCCCTCCAGCCCCTCCTCTGCTCAGCTCCTTTCCCGGGCCAGGGGGTCACCTGACCTCTTTGTTCACCTTTAGCTATTTCCTTGCAGGGGAGAAGGGCCCCGACCATTAGTTGCCATGAGACAGAGTGTCGGCCATTTATGCACACTGGCCTTTTGCTCTGCAACAATCTCACCCCCTAGAGACTTAAGAAATGCATAGGGGAAACTGAGGCACCCACACAGTATTCAGAGGAAACATTAAGAACAGCCCCACTTTGTCACAGTCCTGTAGAGTCTATGGGATACTAGGACCATGCTGTGTTGACAATAAACCTGGCCGAGTGTGTTGGCTACTAATGGGTCTGTGGTTACTGGGCAATTCTGTTGGAGTGGGCTGTATGGGCTAACTGGCCTGAGTCAGTACAGCACACAGAGAGAACACGCACGCAGCCGAACATCTGATGACACTGGTGACCCCGATCGCTGATCTGGTAAGTAAGCAAGCTGTCCTCTGTACGAATCACAGTCTAACATGGCAGAAAGCTATGAACTAGGAAAGCCCTTTAACCCCTCCCTGAAAATCCCCACAGGGGTTGATAAAGTATGGATGTGCTGGGTTGCCAGCAAACATGGTCCATATGAATTTTAAAAAGATAGTGGGGAAGAAACATGGAATGGAATCTGTAAGGCTAGGGCAGACACTGTAGCCTTGAAAAATAAGAGTAAGATGTAGAATATTGCCAACTATGACCATGGCTGTTAAATGGTTAAGACAACACGCCACAAAATTGGCGGGGCAAGTAACAGAAACAAAGTTAAAAGAATCAGGAGAAGCCAAAAGGGCCCTGGAATGCTCCCACTCTCCTGGCAGGGGAGCAAGCAGGCCACAGACATTATACCTTACAGCAAGCACAGCAACAGAATAGAACAGTGGAAACAGCTGTAAAGAATCTGCAAAAAAAGAGAACTGCTGATCCCTGTTATAAATATTGGTGGTGAACAGGAGGCTTCAGGTAGCTCCCCTGTGACTGAAAAATAGGGACAGAAGTGGAAAAAAGTGGTCCTAGCAAAATTAAAAAAATGAAACGGGGGCCACTGCAGTGCAACCACCACCTTACTATAAGAACCAGGTTCTGGTTAAACTTAAACTGAGACCTAGGTCACGATGCCTGTCAGAACAGGAGAAGTAAGTGCGCAGGAAGAAGAAGTAGCAAACAATACTGTCACTGAAGGAAAAAATGGAACAGTTCAGAGCACATTAGCAGACAGGAACTGCGACTCGATCGCAGGGGAGTGAATAAAGAACAATTTCAAAGTGAAAAAAATGAGATTGAGCGGATTAACGCCTAGAATTGATGCATTAACACATGGAGTTGCCCCAAAACAATTAACTGCAGCAAAGCAGGGCACTCCCGCCATCCATTGGGCACACGTACAAAAGCAAGACACTGAGGGGGACAAATTCAGGTTTTACAAGAGCAGGTTACTACCTTAACTCTCCTCTCAGAACCAGGATAAAACCCTGGGCTGCGGCTTCCCAACTGTGTGAGTTCCCAGATGCTTTAACTAACTCAGCCACACTCCTCGCTTAGAGATAACATAGAACCTTCTGTCTCAAATATTTGTACGTACGGTTACGTTTTCCTTTATATGCTTGCTCAGTTTGCTAAACTCACTGCTGCTGCCTGTCCTTTAAGATAAATTGATACAGTTAATCTTTCTTGGCTCAGGTCTCCTCACCTTCCAAGGTTGCTCTCCATCCCCACCCCACCCCCAACACCCCTGCCTGCCTTGCCTCATTTCTTCTCTCTCTCTGTTTTAAAAGAGAACAGAGATAGTTTTTAAAGACTAGATGCATCCGACAAAGTGGGGATTCACCCACGAAAGCTCATGCTCCAAAACATCTGTTAGTCTATAAGGTGCCACAGGACTCTTTGCAGTTTTTAAAGAAACCTCCAAAAGACAAGGCCATTGAAAACAGAACAAAAAACAAACAAACAAAGAGAAAACAAGGTAAAAACTTTACCTTAACTAAATCCAGTAAATTAATAATTTTAACCCTTCAGGAATGCAACAGCTGGAATTACTCCTAACTTTCTTAAAGATATGGTTGCCAAACAGAAATGTGGCCTCTGCTTCTAATCCTAACCACTAATACTTGAAACATGGGCTTTCCTTATTTCCATATAACAGGGTTTTCAAATAAAGTTAATATAAAGTAATGGAAAATGCCTTAAGTTAATATATTAATACAACAAATTTGGAAAATAACTTAATATGAATTTTTATCAATTTGTATTAAAAGTTTTAATTAACAAGGTAATAAGTTGTTTATTTAAATGTTTAACCCTTTTGTTTGTCTTTTTTTTAAAGCATCATTTTAATAATTTAGTTCTTAATGCCTTGTTTTGTATAGTTATAAATAGAATTCCGACGCAGCTTGTTTTGACTTGTAACTTTGTTCTGTGTTGTATGTGTCATGTGACTGCTTTATTATTTTTATTTTGTTGCGACAAGTCAATTTTATACTTTTTAAAATGTAAATGGTACCACATTTTAATATTATGATTGGGGTATAGCCATCATAATATTATTAATACCAAATTATTTAGCAAAGTTAAATATATTTCTGCCTCAACAAATATTGCAATTGCAAACAGTAACAATTCTCTTTTATTAATCATGGGGGCGGGGGTGTTTGTGTTTTATTCATAGAAAATACCCCCAACATTAAGGTAAAGGTAATATTAACAAAATGTCAAGTTATTGTTTTGGTTTTATAAACTTGTTTGCACCTTTATTAAGTATTAAATGTATAGTTATAAGAATGTCATAGCAAAAATGTGTAAAAACAACAATTTATGCATGAAGCTAACCAAACAATTTCAACAGGTTTCCACCTTGGTCTCCCAAACACAACCAAGTGTCATGAAAGTTTCCCTCCAAGTATTTGCATAGACTTGGGGCTGATAGTTACTAGCATAATACAGCCAATAATGTCCATTTATTGTGTGTACAGCATTTTGAGCCCTAAACATTATTGATACTAGTAATGGAATATCCTGATGACAGTCTCTGTTTTTATGTATCAGAGGGGAGCCATGTTAGCCTGGATCTGTAAAAGCAGCAAAGAGTCCTGATTGATCACCCTGATTGATCTAACCTCGTTATCTCTAGCTTGCTTCTTGCTTGCTTATATATACCTGCCCCAGGAAATTTCCACCACTTGCATCCGAAGAAGTGGGTATTCACCCACGAAAGCTCATGCTCTAAAACGTCTGTTAGTCTATAAGGTGCCACAGGATTCTTTGCTGCTTCTACAGAACCAGACTAACACGGCTCCCCCTCTGATACAAAGAGTCCTGTGGCACCTTAGGCTTTGGCTACACTTGCACTTTTCTGGACTCTTTTCTGTTTTTATGCTTTTTCCTTGTAGCATTTGTTAGTCTTAGGAGCTGACCTTTGAAGCGCTAAGTGTAGTCAAAGCGCCAGCTCTGGGAGAGAGCTCTCCCAGCGCTGTCCGTACTCCACCTCCCTGTGGGGAATAACGTACAGCGCTGGGAGCCTAAGCCTAAGCGGCTCCCAGCGCTGGGGCTTTGACCACACTGGCGCTTTGCAGCGCCGCAATTTGCAGCGCTGGAGAGGGTGTGTTTTCACACCCTGCTGCAGCGCTGCAAATTTGCAAGTGTAGCCAAGGCCTTATAGACTAACAGACGTTTTAGAGCATGAGCTTTCGTGGGTGAATCCCCACTTCGTCGGATGCAAGTAGTGGAAATTTCCAGGAGCAGGTATATATATGTTCAAGCAAGAAGCAAGCTAGAGATAACAAGGTTAGATCAATCAGGGAGGATGAGGCCCTGTTCTAGCAGTTGAGGTGTGAAAACCAAGGGAGGAGAAACTGGTTTTGTAGTTGGTGGTGGTGAAGTGAGTATTCACCCACAAAAGCTCATGCTCTAAAACGTCTGTTAGTCTATAAGGTGCCACAGGACTCTTTTCTGTTTTTATGCTTTTTCCTTGTAGCATTTGTTAGTCTTTACAACACCATAAATAACCTGCCCCCATTCTCACTGCAGAAAATAAACTTTTCCTGCACCCGCTGCCGTTAGCGAAATGGATTGCTGTCCAGTTCTCTGGGTCACTTTCAAAGCTGACCTATGGACAGGTTTTCAGGATGGGTAACATTATCGAAGTGACCACTGCGTCTTTATGCCTACAGAGCACCGTGCACTCTGCAGGCACCACTGCGAACAGCTCATCGGAAGTAGGATTGTTCAGACAGGAAAGCCTGTGTGTGCAGGACTCCTGTGCCCCCAAACACCCCTCTGATCGGCTTTCCAAACAGACGGTGCCTGTCCCTCACCTGTCCTGGGCTCCAGCTCGAGGTGTCCTTTCTCCCTCCCCGTGTCTGTGATGTGTTCCCCATCCCCAGCACTAGTGCAGTGGGGGAATTTGGGTCGGGTGGGGGAGTGTCTCCCTTGAACTCCCGGCCCAAGCAGTGGGTGGGGGGCAGTGGTGGTGCCCCTGGCAGCCATGGGCAGGGAGTGTCAGTCACAGGCAGGGTCCCATGGGGGTGGGGGGACCCTAGTGGCAGGGTGCAGGGGATGTGGCCTGTGGGGTGGTTTCTGTGAGCGCAGGGCTGGGGGGTGTCAGTCCCTGGGGTGGTGGTGGGGAAGCCATTGCCTGCACACACACGCCAGAGGCCTGTAGCAGCGGAGGGTCGAAGGAGGGAACAGCTGCCCCCCTCCTCTGGGGCAGGCTGGCTGGGGGGAGGTGCTGGGGGCAGTGCCCTGGCTCCCCCCTTGAGAGGGAGCGTTCCAGCCAGCAGAGCCCCCGTGTCCCAGGGGCTCCGGCTGGGCCTGTGCTTATAACCCTTGTGGGTCCTGCGCCCCCGTGGGACCTTGCCCCCGTGGGTCCCGCGCTTCCAGGCGGTTTCACTAGCCTCAGGGGCTCACTGTGACCCTCCCCATAGCCCTTCTCTCTCTAGGGCCGGGGTCACAGTCTGCTGAGCCCTTTTCATCATAGGCTGCAAGGAGGTTGGGGGGAGAACTCCCCCGGTCTCTGTTCAGCCTCCTGTCCTGGCAGGGGCCTGACTTCCCCTCCCAGGAGCTGTTCCTGCAGTGGTGGGTTGGGGGGAACCCAGCCCCCCTCTACTCCGGGTTCCAGCCCAGGGACTCTAATGGGAGCAGCTGTTGGCAGCCGACCTTTCACTGCCAGAGTTGCTGCATTTCCCTGGGCCACTTCCCCACAGCTCTCCTGCTTCTCCCTTCGTCACCCTCACCTTAGGGCTCCCTTAACGATGGTTTGGGGGTGTCTTCAGTAACCAGCCCTTCAGCCGCACTTCCTCTCCTCTGGCTCCCTGACTCCCCTGCCTGGCTGGAGTGAGCCCTTTGTATAGCATCAGCAGGGCCTGAATTAGAGTCAGGTGGTCACATCACCTGACTCGTTACAGGTTAATTAGAGTCAGGTGTTCTCATTAGCCTGGAGCAGCCCCTGCTCTGGTCAGTCAGGGAACAGAAAACTGTTAATCCAGTGGCCAGTGTATCTGCCTTCTGCTATTCTGCTGTACCCAACCGGCCTGGGTCTATCACCCCCCCCCATCCTCCAGCAATCCCTGGGGCTCACGGGGGTTACGCCAACTCCCTCCTGGCACCCTGCCCCCGATGCCCTCAGCAGCCAAACCCCGGCTGCCAGCTGCCCCTCCCCCTTTCCCCCTCTTCCAGGCCCCCTGGTCCCTCTGGCCCGTCGGGGGGGGGGGACCCCGAGTTACCCCAGGGAGAGGCCGGCCCGGCCCCATGAGACGCTCCCGGGGCACAGTGGGGGGCGGGGGTCAGGACGGGATGGTCGGGGAGGGGCCACCACTATGCCAGGTTTACAGCGGCTCCATGGAGCCGGGCCCAAGCTCTGAAGGGGCCCTGGTCTGCTCTGCTTGCACTGCGCCCCGAGACCCCGCTGGCTCCCCCCCGCCCTCCCGGCCTGCCCCCCGCCTGGCCCAGGGCTCCTTCTACCCCCTGGCCTCACCCGCCGGCTCAGACCCCAGTGCACCTCCGGCTCCGGGCGGTCTCTGCTTCCCACCACCTGGCCAGCGGTGGGGATCAGCGCAGACCCAGGCCGGGGGGGCAGGGCTGGCACAGACCCAGGCTGGGGGGGGCAGGGCTGGCACAGACCCAGGCGGGGGGGGGGTCAGCGCAGACCCAGGCTGGGGGGGGGCAGGGCTGGCACAGACCCAGGCGGGGGGGGGGCGGCAGGGCTGGCACAGACCCAGGCCGGGGGGGGTCAGCACAGACCCAGGCCAGGGGGGGGTCAGCGCAGACCCGGGCCGGGCGCCGTGGGGCACGTGTCAGTGAATGATCACTACAAGCCTTATCTCCGGGGTCCAGCCGTGGCTGGGCCGCGCCCTCCCGCCCGTTATGGAGCCGTTTGCTGCTGGCCGCGATATCGCTGCCCCCGGCCGAGCTGGGGCCCGGTGCTGCCAGTCTGAGCGTGACACCTGCGGAGCAGACACAGACAGCGCCAGCGTCACGATGAGCCGCTCCCCGCTGACCCTGCTCGTCCTCGGCCTGCTCGGGGGCTGCGGTGAGTGCCGGGGCCCCGCCATGGACACGGGGCGCCCTGAGGGCCTAACACGTCCCCCGCTGCGGGGCAGACCCCCCGGGGCAGGGTGGGGAGGGCTCAGCTGGGGGGTCCGGGAGACCCCCATCGCCAGCCCCCGCTGACCCTGCTCGTCCTCGGCCTGCTCGGGGGCTGCGGTGAGTGCCAGGGGCCCGCCATAGACACGGGGCGCCCTGAGGGCTAACACGTCTCCCGCTGCAGGGCAGACCCCCCGGGGCAGGGTGGGGAGGGCTCAGCTGGGGGGTCTGGGAGACCCCCATCGCCAGCCCTCGCTGGCTGGGCCGGGAGCTGGAGGGAGCAGGGCAGAGACAATCCCCCTCTGTCCCCCCTTCCATCCCCAGTGCTGGTGCGGGGACCCCACGGTTTTACCGGGGCCGCTGCTCCCTGGCCGAGCGGCTGCCAGCGTCACCCCAGACCAAGCCGGTCTCCGCGTCACACCCCCGCCGGCCGCTGACCCTCCCCTGCGGTCTGTGCCCGTGCAGCCGGCAAGCTGGCGGTGGAGACGGACGCCTCCCCGGTGCGAGCTCAGGTGGGGGACGACGTGGTGCTGAAGTGCCAGTTCTCCGTGGCGCAGCCGCCCGTGGACCTGAGCCAGCTGGTGGTGCAGTGGTTCCACCGGGGCGGGCAGCTGGTGGAGTTCGACAACGTGCTGAGCGGGAGCCGGCCGGGCGCCACCCTGAGTGTGGAGGGGCTGCGGAGCGGCAACGCCGCGCTCTACCTCAGCAAGGTGACCCCGGAGAGCGCCGGCAACTACCGCTGCTACGTCACCTACGCGCCCGACGTGCGCATCAAGCAGGTCGTCCTCCACGTCGAGGGTAAGGCGGCCGGCCCGCCAGGGGGACTGCTATGGGGTCGTGCTATGGGGCCTGCCAGGGGGCCTGCCAGGGAGACTGCTATGGGGCCCGCCAGGGGCCTGCCAGGGGGCCCTGCAGGGGGCCTGCCAGGGGGTCCTGCTATGGGGTTGTGCTATGGAGCCTGCCATGGGGCCCTGCAGGGGCCCTGCCAGAGGCTGGCCAACATGCCCCTTGCTCTCCATAGAACTGGGAGCTCCCACCCCCAGGCAGCGCACCCAGCCCTCTCCCCCCACAGCCAGTGCTCCTGCCCCATTTCCCCCCACCTCCCAGACAGAGCTCCCGCCCCACCCACTGCCCACAGCGCCCCCTGCTGGGCGAGGCTGGACTGGGAGTAGCCAGGAGCTCCCCCCACAGCGCCCCCTGCTGGGCGAGGCTGGAGTGGGAGTAGCCAGGAGCTCCCCCCACAGTGCCCCCCACTGGGTGGGGCCGGGGCTGCAGTAGCTGGGAGCTCCCCCCACAGCGCCCCCTGCTGGGCGAGGCTGGAGTGGGAGTAGCCAGGAGCTCCCCCCACAGTGCCCCCCACTGGGCGGGGTTGGGGCTGCAGTAGCTGGGAGCTCCCCCCCCACAGCACCCCCTGCTGGGCGGGGTCGGGGCTGCAGTAGCTGGGAGCTCCCCCCCCAGTGCTCCCCGCTGGGCGGGGCCGGGGCTGCAGTAGCTGGGAGCTCCCCCCACAGCACCCCCTGCTGGGCGAGGGTGGAACTGGAGTAGCTGGGAGCTCCCCCCCCCCAGCACCCCCTGCTGGACGAGGCCGGGGCTGCAGTAGCTGGGAGCTCCCCCCACAGCGCCCCCTGCTGGGCGGGGCTGGGGCTGCAGTAGCTGGGAGCTCCCCCCCCACAGTGCCCCCTGCTGGGCGGGGCTGGGGCTGCAGTAGCTGGGAGCTCCCCCCCCACAGCGCCCCCTGCTGGGCGGGGCTGGGGCTGCAGTAGCTGGGAGCTCCTCCCCACAGCACCCCCCGCTGGGCAGGGCCGGGGCTGCAGTAGCTGGGAGCTCCCCCCCACAGCACCCCCTGCTGGGCGAGGCCGGGGCTGCAGCAGCCGCAGTTGCTGTCCCGCTGATGGAGGCGGCTGGGGTGCAGGGGCCGACGTGCGCCGGTCGTGGTAACAGGTGTCCCCGGTTTGTGCCCTGCAGACCCCTCGAAGCCGCCTGTGGAGGAGCCGGAGGCCGAGGCCCCTCACGCCTGCGCCCCCAACCCCGACCCCCTGGTGCTGAAGAAGCTGGACCAGGTGCTGAGCATCCTGCAGCAGATCAGCCGCAAGCTGGAGGCGGCAGGCGCTGGGGCTGGGGGGGAGGCCTGAGCCCGGCCCCAGCTCCAGGGGGCACCCAGGCTGCGCCGGGGGGGCCCTGATCTCGGCACTGCGGGGGCATCTATGGGGCCAGCTGGGGGGTGTGCAGAGAGCAGCAGGGGAGGCATCGCGGAGGGAAAGAGCCAGGGAGCTGCTGGAACAGGATCGGGGCCAGGGGGGTGGGGGTGGGGGCTGCACATTGGGGGTGGGCAGGGGGCTTTGCTTGGTGCTGCATGTGGGGGGATATAGCAGGAGGTTGTGCACTGGGAGGGTGCTGCGGGGGGGCTGTGCACTGGGGGACATGCTGCGGGGGGGCTGTGCATTGGGGGAGGGGCAGGGGGCTTTGCTTCATGCTGCCCATGGGGGGCGTGGGAGGGGGCTGTGCATTGGTGGGGTTCTGCGGGGGGGGCTGTGCATTGGAGGGAGGGGGCTCAGCTTTAGGGTGGTCCCACGGGGCGGCTCTGGGACGCAGGTTGTGAGCTGTTGTCTGAATAAAGCCGCGGGTGATGCTCGGTCTGTGTCCTCGTCTGCGATGTGTGTGGGGGGGTGAACCCCGCAGCTGGGCCCCCATCCCGGCCCCACACTCTCTGCGCCTGGGGCGGTGGGACAGGCCCCCCGGGAGGGGAACGGGGGCTGCCCCATCCCAGGGGGTGCAGGGTCCGGCCCCTCTCCCTGCTGGGACGCTGCCGGGAGGGAGGAGAGGGTGTCCCGTGTCCTGGGCATTGGCCGAGGCCTGGCTGGGCTCGGGCAGCGCTGCCCCCGGGAAGGGGCGACTGTGACCCCAGGGGGGCGGAGCCCAGAGCCGGGTGGGGGTGAAACACCCCCAGGCTGGGGTCCCCACGGCGACCCAGAGCCGGGCTGGGGCAGGGACCCGCCCCCCAGGCCCGGCTGGGACAGCCCTACACGGGGGTCCTGGGGGTCCCTGGGTCCCGGCCCCACGAGGTCACCGGCTGCCCCAGGATAAAAACAACCCGGGCAGACGGTGCCGAAGTGCCTGGGGGGGGGGATGGGACGGGACGTCCCAGCCAATCAGGGGGCTCCTGGCCATATTCGGGGCTTATCGGGGCCCTGCCACACGGCTGGCCCTTTATCAGCGCAGCCCTGGCACCGCCGGTGCAGAGACGGTGCCTCCTGCCCCCCTGCGCGCACCCCCGGAGATGTGTCTGCGCGGGGCCGTGCTGGCCCTGTGCTGCGCGGCAGCTGGTGAGTACGGGGCCTGGCCCGCCGCAGGCCCCCGGGTCTCCCCGAGACCGGCCCCTCGCTGCCCCTGGGGGTTCCCCTGTGACCTCCCTGAGACTGGCCCCTCGCTGCCCGGGGTCTCCCCAAAACTGGCCCCTCGCTGCCCCGGGGTCTCCCTGAAACTGGCCCCCCGCTGCCCCTGGGGGTTCCCCTGTGACCTCCCCGAGACAGGGCCCCTGGCTGATCTGGGATCTCCCTGAGACATGGCCCCTGGGTTCCCCCTGGAACTGCCCAAGACTGGCAGGAGGGCGAGGGGGGCCGGGAGCCAGCTCGGGGGGGGGGGGGGGGATGAGAGCTGCCCCTGCTTCCCCACAGCAGGAGGGCCAGGCAGTTCCCCCCATCACCCCAGGGCAGGGTGTGGGGACCCCAACAGAGCTGGGGGGCAGGGCCAGGGGGCTGGAGAACGGCCCGGCCCGGGGAGATTCAAGGCCCAGCCAAAGCTTTGGGGGTGGTGGAAACTGTCCTGCAGGGAGCAGGGGCAACCCCACCCCAGGAGAGGCCCCCCCGCCCCAGAGGATGCTGGGGGAGAATGGGGCACCCCCCTGTCACGGAGTGTGGGGGAGTCAGGGCCCTGCACCCCCGGCTCCCTGCGATTCCCCAGGACTCTCAGCCAGCCAGGAAAGCAGAAGGTTTATTTAGACACCAGGAACACAGTCCAGGACAGGGTCTTGCAGGCACAGACAACAGGATCCCCCCAGTTAGGTCCATCTTGGGGCCACAGGAGCCCCACAGCCCCCTTGGGGGGTCAGAGCCCTGTCTGGGCTTCCCTCCATTCCCCAGCCAGCTCCAGACTGAACCCCCCCAGCCCCTCCTCCTCTGCTCAGCCCCTTTCCCGGGCCAGGAGGTCACCTGACCTCTTTGTCTCCAACACCTTCAGTTGGCACCTTTGCAGAGGGGGGCCCAGGCCATCAGTTGCTAGGAGACAGAGTGTCAGGCATTTAGGTGCACTGGCCCCTTCCTCTGCAGCAATCACCCCCTGATCCCACCAGCTAGATACTTAAGAACTGCAGAGGGGAAACTGAGGCACCAACACAGTATTCAGAGAAAACATTCAGAACATTCCCAGTTCGGCACAACCCCTGCCCCAGAGGATGCTGGGTGGGAACGGGGCACCCCCCCTGCCCCAGAGGATGTTAAGGGAGAATGGGGCATGCCCCAGAGGATGCTGGGAGTGAATGGGGCACCCCCCCGCCCCAGAGGATGCTGGGGGAGAACGGCCCACCCCCTGCCCCAGAGGATGCTGGGAGTGAACCGGGCCCTACCCCCCAGAGGATGCTGGGAGTGAACGGGGCACCCGGCTGGCGGGGCAGCAGGCGGGCCCATGGCAGACCAGCCCCGGCGGGGGTGACCCTGCCCCTCTCCCCGCAGCGGCCTGGCTGCAGGTGTCGGTGGGCCCCTCGCCGGTGCGGGCGCGCCCCGGGCAGCGCGTGGTGCTGGAGTGCCTCGTCGGGGCCGACTACCCGCCCCTGGAGCTGGAGCTGGAGCAGCTGCAGGTGCGCTGGCGGCACGAGGGGCGCACGGTGCTGGAGTTCGCCGGGGCGGTGCGGGCGGCGCGGGCGGGGCTCAGCCTGGCCCAGGACGAGGTGAGGAACGGGAACGTCTCGCTGGTGCTGCAGCGCGTCACCGCCAGCGACAGCGGGGAGTGGACCTGCTACATCCTCTACCCGCCCGACCAGGCCCAGGGCAGCCTCACCCTGCGCGTGGCAGGTGAGCACGGGGCGGGGGGCAGAGCAGCACCAGCGCCCCCTGCTGGGGGGCAGCGACCCACCCGCATGGCCAGTTCTCCTGCCCCCATAGCGCCCCCTGCTGGGGGGCAGCGACCTGCCGCACGGCCAGTTCTCCTGCCCCTGCAGCGCCCCCTGCTGGGGGCAGCGACCCACCCGCACGGCCAGTTCTCCTGCCCCACAGCGCCCCCTGCTGGGGGGCAGCGACCCATCTGCATGGCCAGTTCTGCCCCCATAGCGCCCCCTGCTGGGGGGCAGCGACCCATCTGCATGGCCAGTTCTGCCCCCATAGCGCCCCCTGCTTAGGGGCACCGACCCGCCCGCACGGCCAGTTCTCCTGCCCCTGCAGCGCCCCCTGCTGGGGGGCAGCGACCCACCTGCACGGCCAGTTCTCCTGCCCCACAGCGCCCCCTGCTGGGGGGCACCCACCCGCCCACACGGCCAGTTCTCCTGCCCCCACAGTGCTCCCTGCTGGGGGGCACTGACGCCCCACTCCTCATACTGCCTGCACCCACCTGCCTTGACAGTGCCCCACCCCACTCCCCCATCACCGCCCCGTGGGGTAAGGCCATGGCTGGAGTGGGGCAGGCTGCCGTGGGGCTGGGATCCCGCAGCGACCCTGACGCGGTGCTGTACTGTTGTTGCAGACCCGACGGTGCCTCCCGACGCCTGCCCCCTGGGCGGGGGCGCCCCACGGCTGCGGCAGCTGGAGGAGGTGATCGGGGGCTGTGTCCGCTCGGCCAGTGAGCTGCAGCGGCACCTGGCCCGGCTGGCTGCCGAGGTGAAGGCGTGTCTGGGCAGCCCGGAGGCCAAGGAGAGCCCAGCCCGGGCACAGGCTGAGAGCGCCAACCAGACGGCACAGGTGTGAGCCCTCGGTCGTCCGTCCAGCGCCCGCTGGGCTCCCAGTGTCCCCGACACAGCTCCCACAGCAATGGGGCTGAGATCCCCAGGGACCGACGGGGACACCCACGTCACAGCAACGGGACCGGGATCCCCGGGGACACCCACGTCACAGCAACGGGACTGGGATCCCCAGGGACGGATGGGGACACCCACGTCACAGCAACGGCTTCGCTTCTGCAGGGTGTGACCGCAAATCTGGGGGGCCGGGATCCTGCGCGGAAATGGGGACACAGGCCCTGTCTCCCCTAAGGGACTAAGGGACGTGTCGAACCGCTGGGGCCGCCAGGGGCCGGGTGTCAGATGGGGGAGGCCGGCTGGGTACAGGGGCTGACGGCTGGGCGCCCACAGGGGGGTCTATTTGCCTGCTCTGCTGGCTGCGCCGCTGGGAGACCCCGGGTAGCGAGCTCGGCGGGGACAGCGGGGGTGGGGGGTTGTTGAGAATATTTTGCTAGCTTGGCAGCTGGTAGTGTGGGAAGCTAAGATGTTTAGGTTTTTAGGATGGGTTAATTAGGCTTTGAGCTTTGTTTTGAGAAGTTGGCCTTGGCTAGTTCTATGAAGTTACAGCTGCGGGTGTGTTAAATTTGTTAACCAATTAGCAACTGCTTGCTTGCCTGCTTTAAGAGTATAAAGAGCATGCTGGAAATGAATAAAGTACTCTCTGCTTATGATCACATGGGTTGTCAGACTCTGTCCCTGCTCCTCTGCGATGCAACAGGGGGTGTCCATGGGGGGCTGTTATTCGGCATGTCAAGAGGGGGTTGTGCGGCGTGGGATCAGCTCCCAGCGTGGTGCCAGCGGCAGCGCATGGATAAGGAATAAAACGCTTGTCACGCGCCCTGTGTCCTGCTGCCAGCCGGTGGCCGCGTGTCCTTATTCCCGGTGGCTCCAGCGCCTGTGGGGGGTGCAGGGACGGGTCCGATTCTTCTCCCCACACTCATTTGTCCTGGGCTTCACCCCCACCCATGCTCCCCGATTCCCCACTGGGCCCCTGCCAGGGTGCACCGAAGCCCGCACTGGGTCTGCCTGGCCCAGAGCCCCCTGGCGGCACCGGGCCCCCCACCTGCTAGGGAAGGAGGTGCCGGGCAGAGCAGAGGCGGGTACACCAGGTGCAGGCCGGGCATGGCCAAGCAGTTGCTGAGAGCTGTAGCCAACGCGTACGGGGGGTGGTGCCCGGGCAGCCAGCGTGTGCTTACCCGCAGCGCCGGACGGAGGAAATGCCCCACGCCCCACGGAGACGGGGGTGTCTCTGGTTACCCACGTTTCCCCTGGACTGTGGGGGTCCCAGGCCAGGCTGATTGCACCAGGCCTCAGGGGACACCCCGTCTGCTCCACGGGGACTGGGGGGAGCTCCCCGAATGCTCCTCTTCGCATCCCCCTTTGCACCCTGCCCTGGGCAGTGCCGCCTGTGGGAGCCCTCAGTGAGGAACAAACCCCGTGCCCACCGGTGGGGGGGGGGGAGCTGCTGCCCCTTACCTGGCTGGGAGGGGGGCTGTCCCGGGGTCCCCGGGCGCTGCTCTGGAACTGCTCCCCGCCAAGCCAGGCAGGACTCGGGAGCCTCCTCTCCCTCGGAGCAGCCTGTCTGCAGGGCAAGAAGCTCCCACGGCTTCACCTCCTGGGTCTCTCCTGGGAGCATTCAGCCTCCTCTGCCCCTCCGTGCGCTTCCCACAGCGAGTCCGCCCAGGCGGGGTCCTGGGGGGCCACAGGGTCCTGCCCCCCCACTGCGCAGTCAGACGTGACTCTCAGCCAGCCAGTAACACAGAGGTTTATTCGATGACAGGAACAGGGTCTAACACAGAGCTTGTAGGTACCGCGAGCCGGACCCCTCGGCCGGGTCCATTCTGGGGGGCAGGGAGCCAGACCCCCACGTCTGCCCTCACTCCTCGTCCCCAGCCAGCCCCAGACTGACACCCCCCAGCCCCCCCTCTCTGCTCAGCCCCTTTCCCGGGCCAGGAGGTCACCTGACCTCTGTGTCTCCAACACCTTCAGCCGGCACCTTTGCAGAGGGGGGGCCCAGGCCATCAGTTGCTAGGAGACAGAGCGTCAGGCATTTAGGTGCACTGGCCCCTTCCTCTGCAGCAATCGCACCCCCGATCCCACCACCTGGATACTAAGAACTGCAGAGGGGACACTGAGGCACCAGCACCGTGTTCAGAGGGAACATTAGGAACATTCCCAGTTGGTCACAGGGGCCGACAGACAGGAGCTGTGGACAGAGCAGGCCGGGGGGGAGGTGTCTCTGTGGGGTCGCCCTGGAGCTTGCGCCCCAGGGGTTGCGTGGACATGGAGCCAGCTGAGGGCAGCACTGCAGCGGGTGCAGGGTCTTCCCGGGGTCAGATCCAGCCAGTCGGCCTGACCCCTCCTCCCAGCGCCGGGCGAGGGGTCCCCGTGTGCCCAGCCCCCCCAGAGGGGCCGTATCCAGCGCCGGGCGAGGGGTCCCCGTGTGCCCAGCCCCCCCAGAGGGGCCGCATCCCAGCACCAGGAGAGGGGTCCCCGTGTGCCCAGCCCCCCCAGAGGGGCCGCATCCCAGCACCAGGAGAGGGGTCCCCGTGTGCCCAGTGTTGGAAAATCATAGTGCTAATGAAGCCTTTTTGTATTAGGCCTGAGTGAACCAAAGTTATGCTATGCTTGCCCAAACCGTGTTGGAAAGCTTACAGAACTTATTAGACTGAAGGCCGTGTATCTACCTAAGTCAGCTATTTTGCTTATCAGTTTCATTTGGCTCCCCAGTAAATGCAGCTGTGTTCCCATGAATGTTTCCAAAGTATATAGCACAAAGGGTCGACGGGTGTATCTTGTTTCCCCTTCAGAAAGACAAATGTATCCTCAACAGCTGTATGTATCTTGTAGCCCCCACAAAATGATATATGTATCCTGCATATCCAATTATTCCCTAACAGATGCATGTACAGGTTCTACAGGTCAACCAAATGACGTAGACAAACGTAGGCTAAGTTGTTTGTTTCGGGGTATAAAGGTAGGCCCATCTGGCCATGTAAGGTGTGTCTCTTTCTCTGGCACTAGCCGAGAGGAACACCCGCTCAGCTGACCGATCAATAAAGGGTGTGGTACTCGTCTTCCTGTCTCCGTGCCTCCTTGGTGTAATTAGGTAAGCTCCAGGGGGAAACGAGCCCTTTTGGCTAACACCAGCTCCCCCCACCCCAGAGGGGCCGCCTCCCAGCGCCGGGCGAGGGGTCCCCGCCTGCCCAGCCCCCCCAGAGGGGCCGCATCCAGCGCCGGGCGAGGGGTCCCCGTGTGCCCAGCCCCCCCAGAGGGGCCGCATCCCAGCACCAGGAGAGGGGTCCCCGTGTGCCCAGCCCCCCCAGAGGGGCCGCATCCCAGCACCAGGAGAGGGGTCCCCGTGTGCCCAGCTCCCCCCACCCCAGAGGGGCCGCCTCCCAGCGCCGGGCGAGGGGTCCCCGCCTGCCCAGCCCCCCCAGAGGGGCCGCATCCAGCGCCGGGCGAGGGGTCCCCGTGTGCCCAGCCCCCCCAGAGGGGCCGCGTCCAGCGCCGGGCGAGGGGTCCCCGTGTGCCCAGCGCCCCCCACCCCAGAGGGGCTGCATCCAGCGCCGGGCGAGGGGTCCCCGTGTGCCCAGCCCACCCCAGAGGGGTCCCCCGCACCGCGCGAGAGGTCCCTGTGTGCCCAGCCCCCCCCCCGCCCGAGAGGGGCCGCGTCCCAGCGCCGGGCGAGGAGTCCCCGTGTGCCCAGCTCCCCCCAAGGTGCCCCCCCTCACAGGGAGCGGACACAGCCCTGCCCGGAGGCGCAGCTGCCGGTCACACACCGGGGGGGGGGCAGCTGGGGGGGAGCAGCCATGGCTGCTGCTGGGCGTGGGGGCTGCGCAGGGCCGGGGGGGGTCACTGCCAATGGCTCCGAGGTGCCCCCCCCCGGGGCCGGTGGGGCCGGTGGGGGCTGTGCAGGGCCGGGGGGGTCACTGCCAATGGCTCCGAGGTGCCCCCCCCCCCGGGGCCGGTGGGGCTGGTGGGGGCTACGCAGGGCCCGGGGGGGTCACTGCCGATGGCTCCGAGGTGCCCCCCCGCCCCCGGGGCCGGGCGGGGCTGGAGCTGCCAGCAGCGAGGCGAGGCGCAAACATTGCGCAACTCTCCAGCTTTCGCTTTCGCTGCGCCCTGTGCGGGGGGGGGGGGGAGCTCTGCCCTGCAGCTCCCCCGGCTCACAGCCCCCCCCCCAGGTCAGTGACGGGCGAGCAGCGGGACCGGGCGGGGGGGCTCAGTACTGGGGGCGGGCGGGTCCCAGGGGCTGAGGCGCTTCTGGCTGCGCAGAAACTAGAGTCTGGGGCTAAAGCTGAGAAAGGAGCCCGGACTCCTGGGTTCTCTCCCCGGCTCTGGGAGGGGAGTGGGGGCTGGTGGGTTAGAGCAGGGGGGCTGGGAGCCAGGACTCCTGGGTTCTCTCCCTGGCTCTGGGAGTGGGGGCTGGTGGGTTAGAGCAGGGGGGGCTGGGAGCCAGGACTCCTGGGTTCTCTCCCCGGCTCTGGGAGGGCAGTGGGGGCTGGTGGGTTAGAGCAGGGGGGCTGGGAGCCAGGACTCCTGGGTTCTCTCCCGGCTCTGGGAGGGCAGTGGGGGCTGGTGGGTGAGAGCAGGGGGGCTGGGAGCCAGGACTCCTGGGTTCTCTCCCCGGCTCTGGGAGGGGAGTGGGGGCTGGTGGGTTAGAGCAGAGGGTGCTGGGAGCCAGGACTCCTGGGTTCTCTCCCTGGCTCTGGGAGGGGAGGGGGATCTGGTGTTTAGAGCAGGGGTGGGGCTGGGAGCCAGGACTCCTGGGTTCTATCCTCAGTCTTCCAGTGATTTGCTGCATCACCTTGGGCTGATTTCCCTGCCTCAGTTTCCCCAGCAGGGATAGCAGCACTCCCCCTGCCCCGCAATGCATTAGGGAGGCTTATCTATCCCCTGCGGCCTGACACGAGGTGGGATGTGGGGCAGGCCGGAGCAAACGCAGGGGGCGATCGCTGGGGACCTCCCCCAGAAGCCGTCTCTGTTAGCCTCGGCCCGCTCTGTGTCTGGCTGGGTGCAGGGGATTGGATCAGGCTGCGGGCACTGACCCTGCTCTCTGCGTCCCCCTCAGGGCACCGTCCCAGGGAGGCAGCGGCAGCCGTGCGCGGCGATGGCGGAGGAGCTCCGGACCCTGAACGCGGATCTGCTGGCCATCAGGGGGGCGCTGGAGGCGGATGGCCCCGTGGGGACCCCTGCCGCGGCCCTGCGGGGGAAGCTGGCCCAGGAGTTCCTGGCCGCGGTTCACGGTTTCCACGCCCGGTTCGCTCAGTGCCGGCGGATGCAGGCGGTGGCCCCCGGCGAGCTGGAGACCCGGCTCCAGGAGGTTTCCGGGGACCCTGGCTGCTGGTTCTACATCGGCTGCACCCGGGCGCTGACGCACTATCTCTGGGAGGCTGGGCCGTGGGGCCGGGCCTGGCAGCACAGGGCAGCTGGCTACGAGAAAACCTGCACCTACTACTGCCGGCCGGGGCCGGGGGCCGGGCTCTGCACCGTGAGGCACCTGCTGGGCCGGTTCTGTGGCACCCACCCCCGCTGCCTCAACGCCTCGCGCGTCAGGAACGGCCCAGTTGGCATCGTCTTCCTGGTGACCTATGCCC
Organism: Mauremys mutica; assembly: GCF_020497125.1. NCBI lineage: Eukaryota > Metazoa > Chordata > Testudines > Geoemydidae > Mauremys > Mauremys mutica. Next base: position 158,066,943 of record NC_059075.1, read on the forward strand.
GGCGGGGCAGCCGGCCGGGGGAGCCCGCCGAGGACATGGAGGTGGCGCTGCGCGGCATCGCTGCCCACTTCCGCCACCGGGGGGCGCCGGCGGACGAGCTGGTGCAGTTCCTCAAGGACGACTTCCGCCAGCTGATGGGGCGGTACCCGGGCTACCTGGCGCAGTGCCAGGCCATGAGCCAGATCCCCCCGGCGCACTTCCCGGAGCGGGCCCGGGAGATCCTGGCGGGGCTGGGGCCGGCGGAGGGGGTCCTGGCGGGCACGGTGCCGGCCGGGGTGGTCTCCATGCGGCCCTGCCTGTGGGAGGTGGGGGCGGGCGAGGCGCAGGCCGGCGAGAAGCTGCACACCTACTTCACCAGGCTGGACGGTGCCCTCGACGCCAAGCAGCTGCTGGAGGAGATCTGGGGCCACCCCCGCTGCCTCAACAGCCGCCGGCGCTGGGGGGGCAGGTCGGGGACTCAGCCGGGAGCCTTCCTGTTCCTGGCGATATTCCGGGGGGCCTGTGTCCCAGGCGGGCCCTGAGCGAAGGGGCCGACCTGGTGCCACTGCCCAGCCCCGAGCGCGTGTGGCTGGGGCGTCCGGACCCCCGGCCATCGCCCGTGCCAGCAGCTAACCGCGAGCGGGGCCCCTGGAGGAGTCGTGCGGCGCTGTGCCACGCGAGGGATGAGAGGGAAACCGAGGCAGCCTGCTGCTTCCCACCGCCGACAGCGGGGACCTCAGCCACAGAGGCAGCGACGCCGTGTTCCCACTGAGGGCTCTGCGGGCGCCTGGACGATCTGCCCCCCGGCTGGCACCTTGGTGGCTGTCCCGGTGCCCGGGGCCTGGGCGAGCCTTGGAAACCGAGCCGGGCGGCTGAGATCTGCCGCGCTCTGCACCCAGCCGGGCAGGAGCAGCTGCTGGGGCTGGGGAGGGGCGTTACAGGCCTGTCCGAGGCAGCCCTGGCCTGCTATTTAAGGCCGCCCAGATGGACGTGCACAGCGCATGGAGGAGACGCAGCACATCCGAGTAAGGGCTCTCACGGCTCCTGCGTCCCCACGGCGTGGCGCTGGCGCGGGCTGGGCTCTGAGAGCCCCACACAGCCGGCTCAGCAACCCCCGGGGCCCATCGCGCACGGCGCGGCACAGCCCCTGCCCCGACACACCCAGGGCCGGGCGACAGGCGCAGAGGGAGGAAGGGATTTGGCCCAGGTCACACAGACCGTAGGTGGCAGAGGTGGGAACTGGACCCAGGAGTCCTGGCTCCTCATCCACTGCCCAACCCCCTGTGGGGCTGCAAAGGGGAGGGGAGAGTGTGTGGGGCCAGGGCTGATCCCCCCACTCGTTGGGGGGCTGTAACCCAGAGCAGCCTCGGAGCCCCGTTCAGCCTGACGCCTGCTGGCTGCGAGCGGGGCTCTGTGGTTCACACACCGGGGTGTGTGTGTGTGTGTTATTCTTAGCCACACACACCTCTGCCGGGTGTATTTTAAGCAGGCGGGGAGTGACCCAGCCCCCGCCCCACGGCCCCAGCGAGCAGGGGAGGCTCAGTCCAGCCTCACCGCCATGGCCGTGGGGATCGTGCTGCTTCTGGGGCTGGGCAGCGCCGGTGAGTGTGGGGGGAATCGAGGGGGGGGGGGCTGCCTCTCTGGACCCCCATCTGCCCCGGCCAATGCCTGGGTGTGAGGGGTCCGGAGCCCAAACCACAGGGGCTCGTGAAAAAACAGCTGGGGGTGGCCGACTGGCTGGCTCGGGGGTGAGAGGGGGCAGGGACTGGGACAGGGACCTTTCCCCTCTGGCGGGCACCGGCTCCAATCCGGCCCCAGGGCAGGGGGCTGGCGGGCTCAGGGTGGGGGATGGGGCAGGGGCCTGTCCCCTCTGGGGGCACCGGCTCCAATCCGGCCCCACGGCAGGGGACTGGCGGGCTCAGGGTGGGGGATGGGGCAGGGGCCTGTCCCCTCTGGGGGCACCGGCTCCAATCCGGCCCCACGGCAGGGGACTGGCGGGCTCAGGGTGGGGGATGGGGCAGGGGCCTGTCCCCTCTGGGGGCACCGGCTCCAATCCGGCCCCAGGGCAGGGGACTGGCGGGCTCAGGGTGGGGGATGGGGCAGGGGCCTGTCCCCTCTGGCGGGTACCGGGCTCCAATCCCGCCCCAGGGCAGGGGGCTGGCAGGCTGTGGGGGGAATGGGATACGGGGCCTTCCCCGCCCCCCCCCAGGACCCCAGATCTGTATTGTGCTCCCCCCACAGCCGGCGCGTTCCTCGTCTCCACCGACCCCTCCCCGGTGACGGGGCTCCTGGGCTCCGACCTGCTCCTGACCTGCAGCTTCCCCGCGGCCCCGCGTGGGGCGGGCGAGGGGGACGGGCAGCTGCGGGTCAGCTGGCACTTCCAGGGGAGCAGAGTGGCTGAGCTGGACGGGATCCCCATCAGCACCCGGGTGGGCGCCATCCTGTTCTCCCAGCAGCAGGGCCACGCCCAGGCCTCGCTGCTCCTGCCCCGCGTCACGCCGGCCGACCAGGGCCCCTACCGCTGCTCCGTCCGCTACGCCGGGCAGCACGGGGAGGGGACGGTCCGGGTGCAAGTGGCAGGTAGGGGCGCGAGGCCTCCCCAGGTCGTATTCCTGCTGCCCGGGGTGCTGGGGCCAGGTCTCTGGCAGAGCAGGGGGTCCAGGCGTGGCCCCGTCCCCAGAGCCTCGGCCAGGGTCAGTGGCTGCCGGGGCAGGGGGTCGGCAGGGTGCAGGCAGGGCGTGGGCGGGGCACAGGCAGGGGGTCGTCGGGGCGCGGGCAGGGGGTCGGCAGGGCACGGGCAGGGTGTGGGCGGAGGTTCGGCAGGGCGTGGGCGTGGGGTCGTTGGGGCGCAGGCGGGGGGTCGGCAGGGGGTCCGGCAGGGCGCGGGAAGGGGGTCAGCAGGGCGCGGGCGGGGGGTCGGCAGGGCGTGGGCGGGGGGTCAGCAGGGTGCGGGTGGAGGTTTGGCAGGGCGCGGGCAGGGGGTCGGCAGGGCGAGGGCAGGACACGGCTGGGGCGATGGTTAGCGGGCAGGGTGGGCGCGAGTCTGCCCTGGAAGCCCCCCCCCGCCCGGCTCTCTGGACTCCCCGTCTCTGTCCCCCCCAGCGCTGCCGCGGGTCGAGGTGCCCAGCCCCGTGGTGCAGAGGGACGAGGACAGCGCCCTGGTGTGCTGCGTGCGGGGGTTTTACCCCCAGCACATCGCAGTGTCCTGGCTCCGGGACGGGCAGGAGCTAAACGCCTCCTTCGTCTCTGCCGCGCGCCGGGGGCACCGGGACGGGACCTTCAGCCTGGTGACCGTCTACAGATTGACCCCCACGGAGCGGGATCTGGGGGCGCTGTTCTCCTGCCGGGCACGACACCCCCTGCTGAACCAGTCCCGCCAGGCCGACTTCCGGATCGGCTTCAGGGGTGAGGCTGCCAGGTCGCCCCGGCCTGGGTGCCCCTCGCTGCGGTATCAGCCCCCCCACGGCCCGCCCCGTCCAGCCAGCACCCCGGCTTTGTTCCCCTCCGTCATGCTCAGGGGGGCGGTTCTCCGGGCTCACACCCCCGGCGCTGCTGGGGGACGGGTCCTGGTCTGCAGCTGGGAATCCCCGGTCCCATTACCCCTCGTCCTCCCTGCTCCGTCCCCACCGAACGATCCTGGGCTGGGCCGGGCCGGGCTGGTACATCCCCCGTCTAGAGCGACTCAGCCCCTGCCCTCTCCCCCGTAACTCGGCCATCGGTCGGGCCCAGTGCTGGTCCCCGAACTCCAGCCTCCCTGGTTCCAGGGCCGGACACAGCCCGGGGGTGGCCCCCACCCTGGGGAATCTCCCACAGCCCTGGGAGCCGAGGGGGTGCCCGTGCGATAGCCCAGGAGCTGGGGTTGGGGCTGGAGAACCCGGGAGTCGGTGGGCGCTGGGGTCCCCTGGGGGCTTGGCAGTCACTGGGCTTGGTGGGATCGCGGGGGGACCGGGACGTCTCTCTGATCTGCGTGTCCCCAACAGCTGGTGGCCTGGAGATGGGGCTCAGGGTCGTGCTGTGGATGCTGCGAGCGTCACTGCTGCTGGCCATGGCCATGGGGGGCTGGCTCTGCTGCGACACCGGCAGCCGGCCGAGGAAGGTGAGGGCTGTTTGCCCAGTGAGTGCCCAGCACTGGCCCCAGCATCGCGCCCCCGGCTAACACAGACCCCTCTGGCCCTGTCTGCGCTGGGCCTGACACGTCCTCCCTCACCCCTCGTTCCCAGGGCCGGCCCAGAGCCCGTTTCGCTCCGTGCAGCCTTGTCTCAATTGGGCGCCTGTGGGGCCAGACGCTCCAGAGCGGGGCGAAGAGCCGGGACGATTCGGGTGCCCTGAGAGACATTCCCGGGCAGGCACAGGAAAAATGGGGCCTGCCCCAGTGACAGTGGGTGTGGTGGGGGGTGTCACCCTCACACACGGGGAGAAGTGACCCCCAGGTGGTTTGTTCATAGCACCTTGTCCAGGGAGACGCCCTGTGCTGGTGTCAGCACCTGTAACCATCCCTGGACAGCCGAGGGGCCTGGCCCCTGTGGAGACGGGGCCCTGAGCTGTGACCCACGCCTCTCCCCCTGGGCACTAACTCTGCTCTCCCCCCTGGCCGGCGCACAGATGGTAGAACAGGCGATGGAGCAGGCGACGCAGCGGATCTGGGACCCCCTGTGTCAGAGGTTCCAGCGGGCTCGGGAGGCGATCTCCTCATGGAGCAGATAGGAGGATCCCACCGCTGCCTGCAGCACCTTCACTCTCCGTCCCCGCAGCGCTGTCCGTGCCTCCCGCACCCCCTCGGCCTGTGGCCTCCTGCGCTCCGGCCTCCCAGCCGCCATGTGCAGCACCCTGCCCTTTCTGCTCCGGGGTGTGACTGAGCTGCCGGCTGCAGCAGGAGCTCTCTGCACAGACGCAGCCTGTGTCCCCTCTGCTACCGTCACAGACTTGCGTGGTCGCCCCCGTGTCCCCGGCCCCTCGCTGTGTCCGGTGTGGGGCTGGGGTGTGGTTTTCTCTCTGGTCAGCGCTCAGGCCAGCAGTGAAGCCGTCTCTCTGCACGCCCTCTGCAGCTGTTGTTACTGGGCTGTGACCCCTCCCTGATCCCCGCGGACCCTTCTGCTGGGAACCAGCGCTCGGGTCAGGTGTCGCCTGGGACCGGCTGGGCCCTGCTACTCCCTGCCTGGCATCCTCAGGGCACACACACGTCAACCTTTGACCCACGACCTGAGCTCAGGAGATCTGCGAATGATCATTTATATCTCAGAACGAGTTCAGCTGCTTGATAAATTCGTGCAAATAAAACTAACAGTGCAAATATTTCCCCAGCTTCAAGAGCCTCCTTCCTGCTGCCCTGCCCCAGCCCCTGCCTGTTAAATTCGTGCAAATAAAACTAAGGCTGCGCTGCAGGTAGGAGGAAGTGACGGGACAACAAGATCCCTTTGCAAGGGGCTTGGCAGGGACCTGCAGCCGGGGTGTCGCTGGAGGCCTGGTGGCGGCGTTAGCACGGGGCCGGCCCACGTGAGCTCGAACAACCCTTAGCTTGAGTGAGTTGCCTGGGGCCAGAAGGTTTAGCCACAGGGCGCGGGATGGCCTGGCTCCCCCGCCACCGCTTTATGCAGCCAGACCCTTGACCTGCGCCGCAGAGACCCCTCCAGCTGTCCAAGCCCCAGGAACGGCAAACGTGGGCACCCGGCCGAGACGGAATCCCATGTGGTCTCAGAGAGGGGGTACCAGGGACAGGTGGGGAACCAAACCCGGCCCTCAGGGGGGTCTCGGGCCGGCAGGGCGGTGACGCCCTTCACGCTTATCTCCCCGGAAGGGGAACCCGCGGCCCTGTGAGTGTTCCCGGGGCAGATCCTGCTGCGATGCTTGTCGCTCTAGTCCTGTGAGTTTGCTTATAGTGATCACGGCGTTAATAAAACTCAGACAGTCTCTGTGCGCGTCTCACACGCTCAGCTTCAGGATCACGCTCTGCATAGCCAGGAGAGAACGAACCTGGCGTTAGTGACAAGTGTCTCTGGCATTGCCTGCGCCCAGCCGGGCCCTGCTACCCCCAGGCTGAGCCCCCCCGGCCCGGCCCCCTCGGGGCAGAGTCACAGGCCGGCAGGACAAGGTCCAGGCTGCCCGGGGGACTCTGCAGTTCCTGCCATTGGAGCAACACCCCTCCCCAAAACTCCTCATCGCACAAGAGCCGGGAAAGGGCCGAGCCAGCGAGCTGCCTGCAACCCACCCCCACCCCTGGGTGTCCGGGGTCAGGGCCAGTCTGGGCTGAGCCACCTAACGAGCGCAGCCGGCCCCTGATTGGTGGGAAGACTCAGCAGACAGCAGCTCACCCCAGCAGCAGCAGCAGCAGCTGCAGGTTGGTGGCTGTGACAGTGCCTGGGTGTGCATGGTGACCCCACCCTGACCCCCGTTCCTATTGCTGGCCCTGGGTTTATCCTGGGCTGTAATTCCTGATACCGGCTCCTGCTCTCACCACTGCACAAAATAGCCCCCGTCCCTGTCATGGACACTCTGCTTGTCCATCAGACCCTTCCCCCACTACCTGTTTAGCTGGCGGGGCTGGAGTGCTCTGTCAGACCCCCCCATTCTCTGTTTAGCTGGGGGTGGGTGGGGGCTGGGGTTATGGCCGGGGTGCTCTGTCAGACCCCTCCCCCATTCTCTGATTAGCTGGGGGGGGGTGTTATGGCCGGGGTGCTGTCAGACCCATCCCCCATTCCCTGTTTAGCTGGGGGGGCTGGGGTTATGGCCGGGGTGCTCCGTCAGACCCATCCCCCATTCCCTGTTTAGCTGGGCCGGGCTGGGGTTATGGCCGGGGTGCTGGGCTGGGGCATCGGGCGCCAGGCTCACTTCCCTGCTCTGACACAGCCTGGCTGGGCCCGGGTGACGAAGTTGTGGGGTTTTTTGTTGTGTTCACTGGTTTGCATGCGGGGGACACGACTCACTGTCCCTGGGTGTTACTGGTTTAACGGGGTGGCAGGAGAGGGAGTTTGTTGTTACAAAGGGCCAGCGACGGCCTGGAGGATGGAGACCCCAGTGACCGGTGACCAGGTGACCCGGAGACCCAGCTCAGGAGTCGCAGCCGGTTCTGGCCAGTGGGAGGACAATGGGCTGCGGGGAGAGGACCCCGGTGACCTGACCAGCCGGCTCCAGCCAGAGGGGCCAGAGGGAGGCTGAGAGCAGAGGAGACCCAGGCCTGCCTGTTTACGACCCTGTTTCCCTGGAGAGAAGCCAATGGACAGAGGGGGCTTGGGGCCGGGGGTATCGGAGGCCCAGCTGGGAGCAGGGGGGCTCAGGGCTGGAGGGGGAGCAGGCAGAGCCCCCCTGGCTGCAGGGGGACTGGGATGTGCTGGGCTGGGGGAGGCCAGGCCTGAGGCCCTGAGAGTTTCCTGTGCTGGGTTCAGCTCTCAATAAACCTCCTGTGTTACGCTGGGGGAGAGTCGCTCCGGGCTAGAGAACGGGCGGGGGGGGGCATCGTCCCCTTCGGGGGGTGGAGGTGTCACCTCGCAGGGGAGCCCAGGTAACTCTGTGGCTAGTGGTGCAGGGATCGAGAGATCAGACCAGCCCCTTTTGCTCAGAAGAGCAGCCCCGTATCTCCCATGTCTGTCCCTGGCAGCCGGGTGCACAGACAGGCCCCCTCCCTCGCCCCCGTGTGTGGTGGGAGAAATAACGACTGACGACGGGTAAGTGTGTGGCGGTGTTATATCCTTGGGGCAGCCGGTGTAGGAAGCAATCACTTCAGGCCAGAGAGCAGGCAGCTAACCAAAACCTCCATTTTATTTACATATCTACAGAGAGCTTCTCAGCCGGTTGAAACCGGTTGAGCTAACCCATAATAATCTAACTCAGTTGCCATAGCAACAAAACCATGACAACCAAATACAGAACAGGCGGGACTGAGGACAATGGTGGCAGGGGAGAAGCATGAATAAACCGTAACTGTATAAATTAACACAAAACAGGGAAACAGCCGCTTACAACGGGAGCACGAAGCTCAGGCCCAGAACCCCAAACACCCCAGCAATAGCCGTGTAAAACCCGACTACAGACGTCGCACGGATGGCCTGAGCCGCGCATGCGCAGTCACTAGGACGCACTGCACCACTTGTCGGTGAGCGCCGGCCTTTTCCGCCATCGGTGGCGGGAAAACATGGTACAGTCCCAGCAAAGGCGGGAAACGGGCTGAGGTAAAATTGCTCTTGAGCTCGCCCTGTGGCGGGAAAAACCAGTTTGATCCGGTTGTTGCCGGGCCGGGATGACAGGGCACAGGGGGGGACAAGATGGAGTTTACAAAACGGTGGTTCAGACTCCATTTTGAACTGCTGCTACAAATGACATATTGGGTTTAACACACACGTATTTTAATAAGCTATAACAGTTTAACAAATCACACCCGGGGGCCCAGAGCGAGGGGACTCCCTGAGGGGCCCACGGCAGAGACAGACGTGCTAAGGCTCAGAGAGGTGCGGCTCCAGGAGGTGGAGGGGCCTGACCCCGGGAGAGGGTGGACCCCCGAGAAGGGCTGTTGCACTGAAAGGGGCACCCCCCCCCTGGACCGCATGGGGCCACGAGTGGGCCCAACCTGGGAGTCAGTAACAGCCCGTCACTCGGCCTCTCGGGTCCCCTCTGGGCAATGGGGATCCTGGCGCTGCCTGCCCCACAGCGGGGCCAGGCTCGGACGGGGCGGGGTACCAGGACAGCCTGTGACCCCGTAATCTACAGCCTGACTCGACCAGCGCCTCAGCAGGGGTTAGCTGGACCCAGGTGGCTCTGGGGCAGAATAACACCCCTGGGCCCAGCCGAGGGACCCCGTCTGGGGCAGCGTCTGTGTCGGGCTGGCCCTGCCCCAGCTGGGCCCCCAGAGTGCTGGTGTGTGGGGGGCAGGGACGGTCCCAGGGAGACGCTGGTGCTGGGTGCGTCTGAGCCTCGCCCGGCGATATCGGAACCCCTGATCTTCACCCTTTGCCCCGTGTTACAGCCGCTCCCCGTGATCCATGGAAAGTGAAAGGGAATTCGCTGGGAGCCCTGCCAGCCCGGAGAAGGAGACAGTGACGCTGTGGGGACGGAGGGCAGGGACCATGGGGCTGGCAGATCTCCTCATCCCCCTCCTCGTCCTCGGGGTGGCCGGTAAGTACCGACCCCTGGTGCCCTGGGTCAGGGCAGGGCGCCCCAGCAGGGCCCGTGGGAATGACCTGGAGGTGCAGGGGATTGTGTACATGGGAGAGGTGGGAGGGGACAGGCTGTGCCGGGAGGCGGGGGGACAGACCGGGGCAAGAGGGAGAGCCACTTTCTGGCTGTGCGTGCCGTGTGCGGGGGGGATCTCTGGCTACGGACGCTGTGTGCGGGGAGGGGGGTCTGGCTACGGGTGCTGTGTGCGGGGGGTGGGGGGGATCTCTGGCTACGGATGCCGTGTGCGGGGAGGGGGGTCTGGCCAGCTCCGTCCTCGGGAAGCCAGGGCCTGTGCTGGATGCGGGGCACAGCTGGGGAACAGCAGGATTTCACCGCAGGCAGAACCTGAAACCCCCTGGAGCTGAGCCCAGGGGAAAGGGCCCTTCGAGGGCTCGGTGGTGAGCACGGTCAGGCGCTCCTGGACCCTGGCCGGAGGGGCAGAGACCTGCCTCACAGACAGAGACTTGGGGTCCATCTGCATTGTCAGGAAAAACCCGCGGCCCCTGTGACGAACTGGGAATGTTCTGAATGTTTGCTCTGAATACTGTGTTGGTGCCTCAGTGTCCCCTCTGCAGTTGTTAATATCTAGGTGGTGGGATCAGGGGGTGATTGCTGCAGAGGAAGGGGCCAGTGCACCTAAATGCCTGGGACTCTGTCTCCTAGCAACTGATGGCCTGGGCCCCCCCTCTGCAAAGGTGCCAGCTGAAGGTGTGGGAGACAAAGAGGTCAGGTGACCTCCTGGCCCGGGGAAGGAGCTGAGCAGAGAGGAGGGGCTGGAGGGGTTTTCAATCTGGAGCTGGCTGGGGACGAGAAGTGAAGTGCAGACGTGGGGGTCTGGCTCACTGCCCCCCAGCAGGGCCGTCTTTAGGATTTATGGTGCCCTAGGTGGGATTATTAAACTGGTGCCCCTGTGCCTGTCTTGCTCTGAGCAACACAAACATAAGCTTACACTATTGGAAAACTTGCCACATGCATGTTATTAAAACCAGTTTAACTTAATGAAGCACACTATAATGCTGATGGACTAGCGCTAAAGAAGTAGCAATATAGAAAAAATTCTGATTTGACAGAATGATGCAAATAATATAATTTTTTTAATTTGTCAACATTTTATCGGAAATGTATATGAACAGGACAAAACAAGGATTTGTTTTTAATTAAAAGCAATCTTTCTGACTTTTTTTGCTGCAAAATCAGTAATGTCATCGTATGACAAAGACAAAGTGATGTCGTCTTCGATTGCAAGAATAGCAAGACCAGTCAAGCGTTCCTGACTCATTGTAGAGCAGAGATAGTTTTTAATGAGCTTTAGTTTTGAGAGAAACTGTTCTCCTGATGCTCCTGCTACAGAAATTGTCAGTAGAATACTAGTGGCAATGTGCATATTAGGATAGATATATATATATCAACAAGTTTGCTGGTATGAGTAAACTGTACAATGGCCATTGTCATTGAATTTAGTCCCACTCAGCCTGCTGCCAACTGAATGAATGGAACCCCAGGCCGACAGTGGGTTGAGTGGCTCAGCCGGGGTCTCAGCTGCCGGCCTGCTTAGCCCGCTGCCAGCCTGGAGTTCCTTGTGGGTCCCCAGGCCAGCAGCGAGTGCTGAGTGGGGCCGGCGGCCAGGACCCCAGCTGGCAATGGGGCAGCAGCCAGAACCCCAGAGCATCAAAAATCAGCTGGCATGCCACCTTTGGCACGTGTGCTGTAGGTTGCCGACCCCTGCTCTATACCAGTGGTCCCAAACTGGGGTTCGCAAACCCCTGGGGGTTTGCAGAACGTTACGGGGGTTCGCCAGAAAAATGTCGCTAATGGCAGCCAGAGGACCTCAGGTATTGGAGACAGCAGGTGGGACCCGGTTGCAGGGCAGACACCCCGAGCCCCAGGGAGAGTGGGGCCAGGCAGTTTGGGCTGGCAGCCCGAGTCAGCAAGGGAACCGGCAGCCTGAACCCCAGTGCTCTGTGCGGGGCTGACAGCCCGAGTAACAGGAAGAGTGGGGCTGGCAGCCTGAGCCTTGCCCCTGTCAGTGGGGGAGCCGGCAGCCCAAACCCCAGCCTGATCCCCAGGAAGAGCGGGGTGGGCAGTTGGGGCATCCATCACACTGAGGAAATTTAAACTTAAATCCCTGAATATATTCATTTTTAGGAGGGGGTTCATGACATTTCACAATTTAGTGAAAGGGGTTCACGAGCTGTTAAAGTTTGGGAACTGCTGCTCTGTACACTAGTAAGGAGATGAGCATCTTACAGTTGTTGGAGGGCTCTGTTTAGAAGTAACAGGGCTACAGGAAAGTCAGGCAACATTTTTTGCTTCTCTGATGAAAACTGGGCCACTGCCTTCCCCATACCAAACTTGTCACAAATAGTCAACAACTTAATTTTCTGTTTTTGGCTAAGATATTGAATTTTTTTTTTTAATTGAAATTGAATTCAGGATTGTTAGCAAGCATTTTTGGCAAACAAATTTGTTAAATGACAATCTAAATGGCAACACAGTACTGCTTTCATGCTTGGGTCACCCCCGCCCCCAGCCTGCTCGTCCAACAGCTGAAGTAGAGGAGGAGATAGGTGGAAAACTGTAGGACCCCAAAATCCACCTCTTGGGGTGCAGAGTGGCAACAGCAGCAGCAAACCCTCAGGTCTGATCACACGCCAATGGGCACCACCGCCAGCCCAAAGGACCATGGTGAAGTTAGCACAGCATCTGATCTCAGGGACGGGGCACCCATGGAGCCACAGCAGCTCATCCTGCCCAGTGCAGCTCCCCCCGGATGAGGTGGATCGCTGGCAGCTGCCAGCCCGGGGGAGACGCGCTCCCCAGCTAGGGTGACCAGATCCAGATGTCCTGATTTTATAGGGCCAGTCCCGATATTTGGGGCTTTGCCTTATATAGGCATCAGGAGCCTATATAAGAAAAAGATCCCAAAATTAGGACTGTCCCTATAAAAGTGGGACACTTGCTCACCCTACCCCAACCCGCGTCCTGATTTTTCGCACATGCTATCTGGCTATCCCCAGCCCAGCCCTGTGCGACCCTTCCAATCCTGGCTGCCTGCCAAGGAAGTGAGTTACTTTCACTGTCATTCCTCAGCAGGCAGCCAGGGAGGGGAGGGGGGAGAGAGGGGTGCTCCGTGGGGGGGAGGGAGAAAGGAGGAGTGCTCTGTGGGGCAGGGGCGGGAGAAGAATGGACGTTATGGGGGACAAGAAAGGGTACTGCCAGAGCCGCGGAGCCTGCCTCACCTCACGCCGGGGGAAAGAGTCACACTCACAGGTGAGTTCCTTCCAGGGCCACCCAGAGAATTCCGGGGGCCCGGGGTCTTCGGCGGCGGGGGGCCCCCGCTCAGGGGCGGCTCTAGACCCCAGCGCGCCAAGCAGGCGCGTGGGGCGGCCCTTTCCCTGGGGGGCGGCATTTGGCTCCGGTTGAGCTCCCGCAGGCATGCCTGCGGCAGGTCGACCGGAGCCCGGGACGAGCGGACCTGCCGCAGGCATGACTGCGGCGGGTGCCGTGGTCCCGCGGCTCCGGTTGACCTGCCGCAGTCATGCCTGCGGGAGGTCCAGCCGAGCCGCGGGACGAGCGCCCCCTCCGCAGTCATGCCTGCGGCAGGTCCACTCGTCCCGGGCTCCGGTGGACCTGCCGCAGGCATGCCTGCGGGAGCTCAACCGGAGCCGCGGGAAGAGGGGAAACACTCCAGGGGCCCCGGAAAACACTCGTGGGGGCCCCTGCGGGACGCGGGGCCTGGGGCAAATTGCCCCTCTTGCCCCCCCTCTGGGCGGCCCTGGTTCCTTCCCCCTCCCCTTCCCAGAGACCCCCGCAGCCAATCCCCTCCCTCAGCCTGTGCTGCATTCGGCTCTCTCTAGGACCCAGCAGCCTGCTCTTACATGCTCCACTGCTTCCCGTCTGTCCCGGCTCCTGGCAGAGCGGTGCCCCCAGACCTAGTGGTGCCCTAGGCGGCTGCCTCTTCTGCCTATGGCTAAGGACGGCCCTGCCCCCCAGAATGGACCCGGCCGAGGGGTCCGGCTCGCGGTACCTACAAGCTCTGTGTTAGACCCTGTTCCTGTCATCGAATAAACCTCTGTGTCACTGGCTGGCTGAGAGTCACGTCTGACTGCGCAGGGGGGGAGCAGGACCCTGTGGCCCCCCAGGACCCCGCCTGGGCGGACTCGCTGGGGGAAGCGCACGGAGGGGCAGAGGACGCTGAATGCTCCAAGCAGCAAAGAATCCTGTGGCACCTTACAGACTAACAGACGTTTTGCAGCATGAGCTTTCGTGGGTGAATACCCACTTCGTCGGATGCCAAGGTGGGTATTCACCCACGAAAGCTCATGCTGCAAAACGTCTGTTAGTCTATAAGGTGCAACAGGATTCTTTGCTGCTTCTACAGAACCAGACTAACACGGCTCCCCTCTGATACTTGAATGCTCCAAGGAGAGACCCAGGAGGTGAAGCCGTGGGAGCTGCTTGCCCTGCAGACAGGCTGCTCCGAGGGAGAGGAGGCTCCCCAGAGCCCTGCCTGGTTTGGTGGGGAGCAGCTCCAGAGCAGCGCCCGGGGACCCCGTGACAGCGCCGAGCCCCACAGCCCAGGCTCACACTCAGCAGCCTATTATCACCTTGGCCAACAAAGCCTAGGCCTAGGGCGGCAAATTTGAGCACCCACGGAGAAGCTCCCCTCCCCTACTCCAGCTCGCCTCCGCCTCCCCCACAAGCGCGCCGCCGCGTCCTGTTTCTCTCCCCTCCCTGCCAGCGCTTGCGCCGCGAAACAGCTGATTCGCAGGGCAGGCGGGGAGGAGGGGGAACACGGCGCGCTGGGGGAAGAGACGGGGCCGGGGTGGGGATTTGGGGAAGGGATCCAATAGGGGCAGGGAGGGGCAGAGTTGGGGTGGGGACTTTGGGGAAGGGGTTGGAATGGGGGCAGGGAAAGGGTGCAGTCACCGAGGCCGGGGTGGGTGGGCGTCAATTATTTCAGGGCCTAGGGGCGGCAAAATCATTAATCGGCCACTGCTCGTGCTGCAGGGTCGCCAGTAGCAGGGTGGGAAACGACCCGGGCGCTGTAACCTGCTCACGCTGCGGTAACACCCTGTTCAGTAGCAGGATCCCATGGCTAGATTCCTCTCTAGTGCCTCTAAGCTCACTGGCGTGGGGGCTGTTTCGGTGCTGATATTTACCGGGCAAGGATTTGTCAGCTTGTTCCAACGTCCCAGAGAAACCGCGTGAACAGAACAGCCGGGTAGCCAGTCCATGGGGCTGGAGCCCTGGCTCGGAGACACAGCAAGGGTGGGCAGGTCTCAGGGCCTGGGCTCCAGCCCGGCTGGGAACATTTTTAGCCCTGCAGCCCAAGCCCTACGAGCCGGAGTTAATAGACGTGGGCCCGCTTGGGGGTTTCTCTGTGCAGTGTGGACGTACCCTGAGGCGCTCGCTCTGCTCAGCTTAGCACAGAGAAGGTTCAGAGGGGATGGCAGGACCCTGGCCTAGAAGTGCCCACGCGGAGAACAAACCCTGGCAGCAGAGGGCCCGTCCCCTAGCAAAGGCAGAACCAGAGCCAGCGGCTGGGGAGCTGAAACGGGACATGCTCAAGCTAGAAAAGAGTCACCGTGTTTAACAGGGTGGGGGAGTTAATTCCTGGAACAACTCACCAGGGAACAGGTGTTTCTCCAGCACCTGGAGTCAGCGAAGCGCGATCAGGCGTCTCTCCGAAGGCACGGCTGGAGCTCCGCTGGGCGTAGGAATCCCTGGAGTGCTTCTCCGGCCTGCGCTATACAATTGGCCAGCCTGGCTGGGCACGATGGGCCCTGCTGGCCGTATCAGCTGGGATCCTACAGCAAGGCTGTAAACTGCCCAGAGACATTTTGCATAAACATGACAGCACCCAGAGTCCACAGACACCAACGCCCGCCTGCTGCAAGTCAAAGCCCTTCGCTCGTTTCAGCGCCTCTCTCCAAAGAGTGACCATTTCTTATCTGAAAAGACAGCTGGCGGGTCTCAGCGGAGAAACGCAGGGACCCCTAGCTGGGAACAGGCCTGACTGATGGCGCTTGGATCTCTGCCCCGGGGGCATGCTGCCTGCTGGCTTGCTTGCAGCACAGATCTCTCCCAGCTGGGCTACATGCATATTCCTTTATCTCCCAGCAGTCGATAATCTGCTCCCTGTGAAGGTCACATCCTGGTCTCTAATAGCTAGAGATCAACTGAAGCCTTGAAGCAGGAGGCTTAGTGTCCCTTCCAAAATGTTTGCATGAACCATTCCAACTCTGGCTATTCCTGTTCTCCAAGGGGATGTTCAGTCCCTTTCAGAATCTTGCTAAGTTCTTTTGACCAACTGTGATGTTATAGTCTATATGATTTTATAAACATTTACTAATAAGTGAATATAATGTAACTGGAATATGCTTTATGCAAAAGGTCTCTTGTAAGGTATCATTACAAAGTTTATAATCTACTGAGTGTGTTCATCCTATTTGTATAAATGTACCACTCTTGTATCTAAAACTAGAAATATGAAATATAAATCTGAGGTCTTATTGTAATTATGCAAAGTGTGGGCAATTAATGGTGGTTCGGAGTCTACCATAGTTTGGAGCATAGCATGTTTTTATAAAATCATATAGACTGCAATGTCACACCAACATCTTCTTATAGTGAGTTCCACAGTCTAATCATGCCTTAAAGTCTTGCCTTATTATGTGAACAGGCATGACAGGGGGACACGTGGCTAACACCCAACCAGTGGGTAACACTTGCTTACATGTGAAAACACTCACTAGGGGCCACGGATTCTGGCCTCATTCTGCCAGGCTAGCTGAGAATGAACATGGCTGCCTTGTTCACTGCTTGCTCTTTGGCCTTCTAGTTAATAATTATCTACACTTCATAACGCAGAGGTGAAAGTAAGCTGGTACGTGCCGGTATGGAGGACCGGTAAGAAAAGGAGACTGACTGAGGGAGGGAGAGAGAAGCCTGCTCCCTGCATAAGAATAGTTTAAACTCAGCTGTTCCCTGATGGTTCAGCCCCCAGGGCTAAGTTTCTGGCCTCCTTGTTAATTTCACTCACAGTAGCTGGGGGGAGGGTGTGTTTGACCATGGCAGGGGCAGTCCCTGTCTGCCCCAGGGATGAGGGGATCTTGCCTACTAATATACACAACAAATACAAGCATTTGGCTGCACAGTTTAAATCCTGAGCTAATAAAAGCAGGTGGAAGGGGAAAACTCACTGTCACATTGGTTTCTCGGCTCCTCCCTCCCCCTCCTCCAGCCAGGCTGCAGCCAAGGCTCTGAATTCCTCCCCACTACCCCCAGCAGGGGTTCTCCTCTAGGCTCTAGCTTGCAGTAGACTGGCTGAGATGCCTGCTATTGCTGCCTGCAAAAGCACAGTTTAAACTCAGCTGTTCCCTGTGCAGTTCAGTGCCCAGAGTTAGGAGCCCTTTCTGGCATCCTTGTTAATTTCACTCCCAGTTGTTGTTGGGTGTGTGTGGCCATGGCAGGGGCAGTTCTTTTCTGCCCCCAGGATGAGGGGATCTCCTAAACACAATCAAAATCAGGAACCATTTCCCAGTTCAAATCTATCCCATTCCCTCCCCAGCAGAGGATCATGGTTGTGATGTCCAAACTGCTTGCAGATCCTCTTTGAAATGTTACTGTTTAAAAAAAACAACACAAAAAACATGGAGAACATGGTAGAAAGATGTGTCATGATGATTAGGGTTTATTTTGGGCAAAGCAATTTTGCTAAAGCAACTAAAGATTTACAGGGAAAGCAAATAGCCCCCATAGACAAAACCACAAAGGGATTGGAGGGGAAAACTGAATATTCAGGGAAATTATTGTGCCTCCTTTGAAAGAAATAGTAGTTTTCATTCCAATCTACCCTCTTTCTATATTGATTTAAACACCTGAAATGTCCTTAGGACAGTGGGTGCAATCTCAGATCTCTTTTTGTTTTGTCCTGCCTGCAGAGTGCAGAGGCTGAAATTGATAAAACTTTCTTTAAATATCTTGTCTATTTCATGAAGGCTATTCCAGTTGTCCTTCATTCACCCCGACTTTCCCTTCCTCCCCCCGGCTCCCTCCCTGACTGGCTGGCTGTGGTTTTTGCCTTGGTTACTTACTCCTTGGCAGACCCAGCCCACCGGCACCTGCTGGCTCTCTGCAGGCAGCAGCCCACAGGGGCCGGTTGCTGGGGTCGCTGCTGGTCGGCGGCAGGCTGCAGCTGCATTGTATGTGACACATTCATACACATACACATACACATATGTACAGTATGTATGTGTATGTATGAATGTGTGTGTCACAAACAATGCAGCTGCAGCCTGCCGCCGACTGCCCCGACCCCAGCAACCGGCCCCTACTACTGTATTTTAGTAGTATTGGAGATCCCCTCATCCAGGGGGCAGAAAAGAACCGCCCCTGCCAGGGTCACACACAGCTTCCCCGCCCCCGAACAACTGGGAGTGAAATTAACAAAGATGCCAGAAACCTCTCTTAACCCTGGGGGCTGAACCATCAGAGAACAGCTGAGTTTAAACTGTTCTCGTGCAGGAGGCAGTCTCCCTGCTGCCAGCTAGAGGGAAGCCTCTGCAGCAGCTGCTGAGTGCCAGGCAGGGAGAAAGCACAGAGCCTAGCGTCAGCAGCCTGGCTGGAGGAGGAGGAGGGAAGACACGGAGAAAAATGTGACAGTGAGTGTTCACTTTTTCAGGCTTATTCCCATAGTAAAGGTTTATTACAGACAGTGCTGGTAGTAGTAATAGCAGCTTTATCTTCTCTATCCATGTCATGCAGTGGGAGGGATCCATGAAGTACGTAGGAGAGGTGGGTTGCTTGCGGTTGGATCATATGGGTAAGAAATGTAAATTACTTTCACCCCTGCCCAAACCCCAGGGCTCCCAGCCGCCTCTGCAGCTGGTAGCTCCGGGGATGATTTAAAGGGCCCAGCTCCTAGCTTCAGCCGAATCCCCGAGCCCTTTAAATCCTGATTTAAAAGCCCCAGGATTTAAAGGCCCCGCCTCTTCCAATTGAGGCCCCTCCCCCTCCGCAGGACTCTGGAGTACCGGTAAGTCCTTTCAGTTACTTTCACCCCTGCATAAGAGAGCAAAGTCTCCTGCCTTCCTGGGCTGCGGAGGTCCTGCATCGCTCCCCTTTTTACCCAGGGGTAGCTCCCTTCCAGCAGAGCTGGGCCTGGAGCCCAGCTCCTGCTGTGACAGAGCCAGGTCTCTGGGGGTGACGGCTCAGCTGGACTGCAGACAGGGTGGCCAGGCCTGTGAGTGTCATGCGTGGTGGCTGATGCTTTGCAGCCTCAAGCAGGTAGCTAGCCCTTAATAGTAACATAAATGATCATGTTGTCATTCAGCTCCAGAGTGAACAACATGCTGCTAGAACTGGGGTGCCTCCTCCCTCTCTGAGCAGTCGTTTCAAGCTCTCTGCAGAAACCAATGTGTCAGTCACACTCCGGAGATGTTTGGACGGTTTCCTTCATTCCTGGAAGGGCTGGAAACAGATTCTGCGGCAGGTTCCCAGTCCGCACAGGGTCCTACCTGAAATCAGAGACCGTTCCCAGGAGTGCAAACCTGTGTCTTTCTCTTTACAGGTGACCCACTGACGATATACACCCTGCCGTCCTCCTCGGCTGTGCTGGGCTCTGCAGCGCTGCTAAAATGCCGGTTCAATATCGGGGGGCCGATCAATCTAACCACCCTGCAGGTTCACTGGTATTTCTCAGATCAGAGCGTGGCGCAGTACGATCGGGGGAAGGAAATATTCGCACCAGGAGTGAGCATCTCCGAGCAGGAGTTACTGATCGGGAACGCCTCCCTGGGGATGGAGAACGTACAAGTGTCGGACGAGGGGCAGTATAAATGTGTGGTCGTCTATGGTGCGGAGCGGCAGCAGAGCGAGACGACCCTCCGTGTGTTCGGTAAGGATGGCACAAAAGTCCTGGCCTAGAAACCGCGAGTAGCCGTTGTCCTGCTGCTGCTCGGGCTGGCAGGCCTGCGAGGCTCGTGTGTGTGCGAGCAAGGGGATGTGAAAGACCTGGTGTGCGTGTGTGTGTGCACGGTGTGTCTCAGAATGGTGCAGCCCGTCACCGACACAGCGTGTTCTACCCCAGCCACAGGAACGGGCCGGGTGCTGGTGCAGTGGCTGTGGGGCTCAGCCCCGGGCAGGACAGTGACGGTCACTGAACTAACGCTGCACTCACGTTCTCTGCCCCTCGTTCCAGCTGCTCCCAGACTCTCCATCCCCTGGCGATCGGCCAGGACAGACACAGCGACCTCCTTCCCCTGCCACGTGTGGGGATTCTACCCCGGGGACGTCACCGTCACGTGGCTCAGAGACGGGCGGGTTCTGACCGACGCCACCGGCTCTGCCCCCCAGAGGAACCCGGACGGGACCTTTAACCTCACCCTGACCTACACCTTCACCCCCACCGCGCGCGACTCCGGCAGCACTGTCTCCTGCCGCGTCAGCCACGCGGCTCTGGCCCAGCCCCTGCAGGAGGAGTTCCCCCTGGCTGTCACAGGTGAGTCTGGGCTGGGGGGAGGGCAGGATCCTGGGGTCCAGGCCCCCCTTTATCGCTGACTGGGAGAGATTCACATTGTCCCTTGTCCCCTCCACGCCCCCTAAGCAGCAGCAGACTGACTGCTGGGATGGTCGGGGGAGGAGCTGGCACCGGGTGTGGGGCAGCCTGGCAGGGGTGAGAAGTGGGGAGCGGCTGGGGGAACCAATGGGCAGGAAGATCCCTGTGTACCCAAAATACCAGCCAGCACATCCCCCCTGACCCCCACCTGCCATCACAGAGTCTGCTG
This sequence comes from Mauremys mutica, assembly GCF_020497125.1. Taxonomy (NCBI): domain Eukaryota; kingdom Metazoa; phylum Chordata; order Testudines; family Geoemydidae; genus Mauremys; species Mauremys mutica. The sequence goes on from NC_059075.1 coordinate 158,086,856, forward strand.
CCCAGGGATGGAGCCTTGGTCGGGACTGATCCTGTCCATTATGGGCGCGCCTGGGGGGGCCATTGTGCCAGGTGCTGCCCAGACACAGAGGAGGACACGGTCCCTGCCCTGAGCAGCTTCCAGTCTAACCAGAGCAGACAGACCCCAGGCGGGGGAAGGGGGCAGCCCTTAGGGAGTGGTACATAATGAAGGGGATCACTGGTCCCTGGTACAGAGCCGTCGGGGTCACTTGGTCAGCTGGGCGCAAGCAAAGAGTGCGGGACCCTGTCCTGCGCAGCAGTGACTCTGCGAAAGTGTTGGGGTTGTGGTGGATAACAACAATACTAAACTTTCACAGAGTGTGGGGGAGTCGGGGCCCTGCACCCCCGGGCTCCCTGCGATTCCCCAGGACTCTCAGCCAGCCAGGAAAGCAGAAGGTTTATTGGACACAGGAACACAGGATACAGCAGAGCTCGTGGTGTCACGGAGTGTGGGGGAGCCAGGCCCTGCACCCCCGGGCTCCCTGCGATTCCCCAGGACTCTCAGCCAGCCAGGAAAGCAGAAGGTTTATTTAGACGCCAGGAACACAGTCCAGGACAGGACTTGCAGGCACAGACAACAGGATCCTCCCCAGTTAGGCCCATGTTGGGGTCCCAGGAGCCCCACAGCCCCCTTGGGGGGTCAGAGCCCTGTCTGTGCTTCCCTCCATTCCCCAGCCTGAACCTTGAACCTCCTCTCACTCCCCAGCGTCCTCCCCCAGCCTTTGTTCAGCTCCCCAGGCAGAGGTGTCACCTGGCCTCTCCCCCCTCCTGGGTTCTCATGTTACCTGCTCAGGTGACCCCGGGCCGTGGGGGATTCTCCAGCACGGACAATGGTTTCAGACAAGATGTGGATGTTGTTCTGTGCGGAAGGACTAGGGGGCAGGTCTCTGGCCTGTGGTGTCCAAGGGGCCAGATGAGATGAGCCCAGTGGTTTCTTCTGGCCTTGGAACCTCAGGGGTAAAATCCAACCAAAGCCCATTGAGTGACTGGCATGCGGCTGGTGCAGTTGTGCCAGGACAGACAGATGGACGGGTGTGTCTGGGAATGGGGACAGGCAGGCAGCTAGAGAGAGGTGGGTTTAGTTAGGAGGGGATTGGCTAATTGGCATGCCCAAGGAAGGGGGACAAGGCAGGGGAGAAGAGGGGCAGCTGTGGCATGGGGGGCAGAGACTGTGGGGGAGGGCAGGGCTGGAGGAAACAGACTGGGCACAGAGAGTCTGGTCAGAGCTGCAGGACAGTCTCTGGCTGGCCACAGGCCCCTTGTCATAACTATAAAGGGAAGGGAACAGCCCTCCTGTGTACAATGCTATCAAACCCCTCCTGGCCAGAGACAGCAAAATCCTTTTACCTGGAAAGGGTTAAGAAGCTCAGGTCACCTGGCTGACACCTGACCCAAAGAACCAATAAGAGGACAGATACTTTCAAATCTTGGTGGGGGGAAGGCTTGTGTTTGTGCTCTTTGTTTTGGGGTTGTTCGCTCTTGGGACTAAGAGGGACCAGACATCACTCCAGGCTCTCCAAATCTTTCTGATCCAGTCTCTCATATTTCAAACTTGTAAGTAAGAGCCAGGCCAGGCGTGTTAGGTTTATCTTTGTTTTCTCAACTTGTAAATGTTCCTTTTTGCTGAGAGGATTTTACCCTTGTTTGCTGTAACTTTGAACCTAAGGCTAGAGGGGGTTCCTCTGGGCTCTCTGAATCTGATTACCCTGTAAAGTTATTTTCCATCCTGATTTTACAGAGATGATTTTTACCTTTCTTTCTTTAATTAAAAGCCTTTTTTTTAAGAACCTGATTGATTTTTCCTTGTGTTAAGATCCAAGGGGATTGGATCTGGACTCACCAGGAACTTGGTGGAGAAGTCTCTCAAGGCTATTGGGAGGGAGATAGTCTGGGGGGAAGGTAGACAGAGTTTCCCAGATAACTCTTAAATGATTTGGGTGGTGGCAGCCAAACCGCATCTAAGCTGGTAGTTAAGCTTAGAGGTTCTCATGAAGGTCCGCACATCTGTACCCTAAAGCTCAGAGTGGGGAAGGAACCTTGACACCCCTGCTCCGGGGGGGAGGTGTGTCTCTGGCTGGCTGCTCCCTACCTTCCCCCTCATCCCCCATGGAAAGGGGAGCCCGGCCTGGGTGCTAGTGCCCGCTAGGTGCGGGGTCTCCCTTGCATAGATCTGAGTTCAGGGGTGCTGGGAGAGGCCCCATTTCACCCCCTCCCCCTGGTGCAGCACCCTGTGCTTTGGCTGGTTCTGCAGCTGCTCCCAGCGGATGGAGTCTCCATCTTCAGCACAGCAAACGGCCCTGGCAGGCTGGGGGCACGGCCCAGCCCGGCCAAAGAGCCCCCAGTGTCCCCTTGCTACGGGGAACCAGTTGCCGGCTGCGGGCAGCGCCATGAGCTGGATCTGACTTTTCTTTCCTAGTCCCAAGGACAGGAGCGGATCACACCAGCGCCGCGATCGGGGCGACCCTGGGGATCCTGGTCGCAGGGGGAGCTGCGGCTGCCATAGCCATTTACTGCCGGAGGAAGAGGCAGGAAGGTAACGGGGGACGGTGCCATTGGCCAGAGAGGGGGTCTGTGTGGCCCCAGCGGGAGCAGAGAGTCCGGGGAGTTTGAGGGGACAGGGGCACAGCCAGGGACACCCCAGGGGCTGCAGGGTTGGGGGTCTCTCTACAGACTGAGCCCCCTGCAGCAGGGCCCATCCCCAGGAGAGGTTTCACCCTCCTGCTCTCAGGGATCCGCCGTTCCCGGCCCCGAGCTCCGGCCGGACGCGTCTCCCAGACCCCCCCACACTGACCCCGCGTGTCGCTCTGACCCCGTCTGTCTCCTTGTCTCTGTCTAGGGCCTCCCAGCGCAGTGGAGACGCCCCCCGAGGCCCCAGCTGGGCGCAGCGACCAGACGCGCGGCGAGGACACGGTGGGGCTGGGGACTGACGGGGCCAGCGACGCCGGGGACGGGTCTGAGCAGCAGCCGCTGTTACCTGCTCAGGGCCGGGAGCAGAGCGAGACACAGGAGCAGGACGGGGCGCAGGGCACAGGTGAGGGGCAGGGGGGGAGAGCGACTCCATAGGGGTCACGCTAGGGGGTCCGTCTCCTTCCGCTGCGGGTGCCTGTGGATCCCACGGTGGGAGGATGGGGGGGTCACTACATGGGGGGCTGAGGGGGTCACATGGGGTCAGCCGTATCCACCAGCCCCCCGGCTCGAGCGTGAGTCAGGCCCCCTGTAAGCATGTGCAGACTCAGCTGGCGGCACCTCCTGCTGGTCGTCCTCGGGAATTAGCATCCAGCCTCCGGAGTGCCCTCTCCAGGCCGGTGTCTCGCCGCCACTGCTGGGCCCCGTGTCCCTCCCAGGATCCCGGTGCCCCTTTAACTGGATGCTGCCCCCTGGCAGTGCCCCACAGCTCTGGGTCTCCCCCTCCCAGGGGAACCCCCACCCACTATCCCCACTTAGCCTCAGTCTTGGCTACTGCCCAGCCTCCATCCAGCCCCTGTTCCCTGGGGCAGGCTGCAGCATCAGCCACTCATCACCGGCAAAGGGGTGCGGACCTGCTGCCTCACCACAACCCTGCGCCTACTCGGCCTGTAGTCAGGCCACAGCCTGGGGCTTTCCAGGCCGGAGCTCCCAGCTCCTCTGGCCCTTCCCCACTCTGGGTGTCTTGCTTAGGTCCCTGCAGCGGCTGTTCTCCCTGTACAAGCAGAGGGAGACTGTCTGGGCTCCTGGCTCGCTGCCTCTTAAAGGGGCCAGCTGGGCCTGACTGGGGCATGGCCCCAGCTGAGCCTGCTTCCCCCAATCAGCCCCGGCTTCTTGCCCCAGCCCCAGCCCCCTCCTGGGCTGTTCCAAGCCCCTCAGGGCAGGAGCAGGTACTCACCCCGCTACCCCCCCCCCCAGAAACCCAATAGTTACATCCCCCCCAGGTCCTGTGGATCCTCCCCTTAGGCTTGGGGTGGGGGAGATCCTTTAGCATTGTTTCCCGGGAACCCAATAGGTACAGCCACCCCAGAATCAGGAACTGGCTTAAAACCATTTCAGTTCTCGCAGTGGACGCCAGGGCTGGTGAGGGTCTGGGCCTAAATATCAGGAGACTGGATGGATGAACTGGGCAGAGGCTCCGGGACCTGAATTAACCCCTTGTTCCCAGGCAGGGCTGGGGCAGCCTATGGCCCCCCAGGCTCAGGGTAGCCCTGGGGGCTCTGGTTCTGCCAAAGGAACTGACCCGGGGGGTCCCTCGGTGACTCCCCCCTCCCTCCACCCCGGCTTGGTTTGTTTTCCAGCAGGTTCCAATTCTTCTGGATCAAAAGCATCTGATGTGGGCACAGGGGTGTCCTCCTGCATCACGCAGGGAGCCCCAGAGGCAGAGGGGCCATCCCCGAACACAGAGCCATTGGGGGAGCTGGGAGGCCGGGATGAGGAGCGAGTGGGGGCAGCCTCCCCACAGGCACAGCCGGCGGCAGAGGTGGCATTCCCAGCCCAGCCCAGCGCGGCTGGGGAGGAGGAGGGAGAGACGGACCTGAGCCAGCACAGTCGGAAGGCGATGCTGCCCACCAGCCAGCCCAGCACAGGGGATCAGGGGGTGCCCACCAGCCAGCCCAGCACAGGGGATCAGGGGGTGCCCGGCAGCCAGCCCAGCACAGAGGATCAGGGGGCGCCCACCAGCCAGCCCAGCACAGGGGATCAGGGGGTGCCCGGCAGCCAGCCCAGCACAGGGGATCAGGGGGTGCCCACCAGCCAGCCCAGCACAGAGGATCAGGGGGCGCCCACCAGCCAGCCCAGCACAGGGGATCAGGGGGTGCCCGGCAGCCAGCCCAGCACAGGGGATCAGGGGGTGCCCACCAGCCAGCCCAGCACAGGGGATCAGGGGGTGCCCACCAGCCAGCCCAGCACAGGGGATCAGGGGGCGCCCACCAGCCGGCCCAGCACAGGGGATCAGGGGGCGCCCGGCAGCCAGCCCAGCACAGAGGATCAGGGGGCGCCCGGCAGCCAGCCCAGCACAGGGGATCAGGGGGCGCCCGGCAGCCAGCCCAGCACAGGGGATCAGGGGGCGCCCGGCAGCCAGCCCAGCACAGGGGATCAGGGGGTGCCCACCAGCCAGCCCAGCACAGGGGATCAGGGGGTGCCCACCAGCCAGCGCAGCACAGGGGATCAGGGGGTGCCCGGCAGCCAGCCCAGCACAGAGGATCAGGGGGTGCCCACCAGCCAGCCCAGCACAGGGGATCAGGGGGTGCCCGGCAGCCAGCCCAGCACAGAGGATCAGGGGGCGCCCGGCAGCCAGCCCAGCACAGAGGATCAGGGGGCGCCCGGCAGCCAGCCCAGCACAGAGGATCAGGGGGCGCCCGGCAGCCAGCCCAGCACAGAGGATCAGGGGGCGCCCGGCAGCCAGCCCAGCACAGAGGATCAGGGGGCGCCCGGCAGCCTGGCCGAAGCAGCTGCAAACACGGTGCCGGATCCCGCACAGGAGGAAGATGCCCAGGGAGAGGCCGGAGGTAACAGTGAGTGGGGTGAGGGTAACATGGGAGGGAAGGGGCCCATGTCAACTGAACATTGTTCAACGTGCAGCCCACCAGGGCCAGGTGCTGGGAGCTCTGTGAGACGTTCCCAGGAGGCCTCCAGCTGGTCAGCGAAGGGCAGAACTGCAAGTGCCCCGTCTCTGGTGGGGTTCTGCCTGCCTGGGCAGAGTCACTCTGTGCCGAGGGGGCACGATCCGTGTGAAACAACCACATGGTAACCCAGCGACAGCTGGGCAGCTCCTCAAAGGAGGGGCCGTGTCCATGTCTTTCATCAGCATTGAGAGACCCGTAGCCAGGACATTCCTGGTGCTGTTCAAATAACGTTAGGTGCAGGTGTTGGCAGGTCCTAGAGCTACAGGTGCCGGACACGTTCCATTGTAAGCACCTGTTTTTGGTTGCTTGTAACTTTGCCAAACTGGAAATTTGACAGGGGGGTTACTAGGGGCAGAATTAGCTTTTGCCACCGTGTGAAAATTGGTCCAAATTTAGCCTCGCTGTGCACCTCTGCCATCACCAGTGACACGTGCTCAGGAGAAGCATGCCAGAGTTTAGCAGCTGAGCTCTCCGCACCAGGCATGCTCCACCACCCTGAGCTCTCTGAGCGTGCCTGGGGCTAGGCTGAGCTGCGATTGCTCTGTGCTCCCATTGGACACAGGAACTGAGAGTAGGGAATGCTAAGGGAAATTAGAGAGGCTATCAAAATTAAGAACCCAATAATAGTGGGGGATTTCAATTATCCCCATATTGACTGGGAACATTTCACTTCAGGATGAAATGCAGAGATAAAATTTCTCGATACTTTAAATGACTGCTTCATGGAGCAGCTGGTACGGGAACCCACAAGGGGAGAGGCAACTCTAGATTTAATCCTGAGTGGAGCGCAGGAGCTGGTCCAAGAGGTAACTGTAGCAGGACCGCTTGGAAATAGTGACCATAATACAATAGCATTCAACATCCCTGTGGTGGGAAGAACATCTCAACTGCCCAACAGTGTGGCATTTAATTTCAAAAGGGGGAACTATACAAAAATGAGGGGGTTAGTTAGACAAAAGTTAAAAGGTACAGTGACTAAAGTGAAATCCCTGCAAGTTGCATGGGCCCTTTTTAAAGACACCATAATAGAGGCCCAACTTCAATGTATGCCCCAAATTAAGAAAAACAGTAAAAGAACTAAAAAAGAGCCACCGTGGCTTAACAACCATGTAAAAGAAGCAGTGAGAGATAAAAAGACTTCCTTTAAAAAGTGGAAGTCAAATCCTAGTGAGGCAAATAGAAAGGAGCACAAACACTGCCAACTTAAGTGCAAGAGTGTAATAAGAAAAGCCAAAGAGGAGTTTGAAGAACGGCTAGCCAAAAACTCCAAAGGTAATAACAAAATGTTTTTTAAGTACATCAGAAGCAGGAAGCTGCTAAACAACCAGTGGGGCCCCTTGATGATCAAAATTCAAAAGGAGCGCTTAAAGATGATAAAGTCATTGCGGAGAAACTAAATGGATTCTTTGCTTCAGTCTTCACGGCTGAGGATGTTAGGGAGATTCCCAAACCCGAGCTGGCTTTTGTAGGTGACAAATCTGAGGAACTGTCACAGATTGAAGTGTCACTAGAGGAGGTTTTGGAATTAATTGATAAACTCAACATTAACAAGTCACCGGGACCAGATGGCATTCACCCAAGAGTTCTGAAAGAACTCAAATGTGAAGTTGCGGAACTATTAACTAAGGTTTGTAACCTGTCCTTTAAATCGGCTTCGGTACCCAGTGACTGGAAGTTAGCTAATGTAACGCCAATATTTAAAAAGGGCTCTAGGGGTGATCCCGGCAATTACAGACCGGTAAGTCTAACGTCGGTACCGGGCAAATTAGTTGAAACAATAGTAAAGAATAAAATTGTCAGACACATAGAAAAACATAAACTCTTGAGCAATAGTCAACATGGTTTCTGTAAAGGGAAATCGTGTCTTACTAATCTATTAGAGTTCTTTGAAGGGGTCAACAAACATGTGGACAAGGGGGATCCGGTGGACATAGTGTACTTAGATTTCCAGAAAGCCTTTGACAAGGTCCCTCACCAAAGGCTCTTACGTAAATTAAGCTGTCATGGGATAAAAGGAAAGGTCCTTTCATGGATTGAGAACTGGTTAAAGGACAGGGAACAAAGGGTAGGAATTAATGGTAAATTCTCAGAATGGAGAGGGGTAACTAGTGGTGTTCCCCAAGGGTCAGTCCTAGGACCAATCCTATTCAATTTATTCATAAATGATCTGGAGAAAGGGGTAAACAGTGAGGTGGCAAAGTTTGCAGATGATACTAAACTACTCAAGATAGTTAAGACCAAAGCAGATTGTGAAGAACTTCAAAAAGATCTCACAAAACTAAGCGATTGGGCAACAAAATGGCAAATGAAATTTAATGTGGATAAATGTAAAGTAATGCACGTTGGAAAAAATAACCCCAACTATACATACAACATGATGGGGGCTAATTTAGCTACAAGTCAGGAAAAAGATCTTGGAGTTATCGTGGATAGTTCTCTAAAGATGTCCACGCAGCGTGCAGAGGTGGTCAAAAAAGCAAACAGGATGTTAGGAATCATTAAAAAGGGGATAGAGAATAAGACTGAGAATATATTATTGCCCTTATATAAATCCATGGTACGCCCACATCTCGAATACTGTGTACAGATGTGGTCTCCTCACCTCAAAAAAGATATTCTAGCACTAGAAAAGGTTCAGAAAAGAGCAACTAAAATGATTAGGGGTTTAGAGAGGGTCCCATATGAGGAAAGATTAAAGAGGCTAGGACTCTTCAGTTTGGAAAAGAGAAGACTAAGGGGGGACATGATAGAGGTCTATAAAATCATGAGTGATGTTGAGAAAGTGGATAAGGAAAAGTTATTTACTTATTCCCATAATACAAGAACTAGGGGTCACCAAATGAAATTAATAGGCAGCAGGTTTAAAACAAATCAAAGGAAGTTCTTCTTCACGCAGCGCACAGTCAACTTGTGGAACTCCTTACCTGAGGAGGTTGTGAAGGCTAGGACTATAACAATGTTTAAAAGGGGACTGGATAAATTCATGGAGGTTAAGTCCATTAATGGCTATTAGCCAGGATGGGTAAGGAATGGTGTCCCTAGCCTCTGTTTGTCAGAGGGTGGAGATGGATGGCAGGAGAGAGATCACTTGATCATTGCCTGTTAGGTTCACTCCCTCAGGGGCACCTGGCATTGGCCACTGTCGGTAGACAGATACTGGGCTAGATGGACCTTTGGTCTGACCCGGTACGGCCTTTCTTATGTTCTTATGTTCTTAGGGTGTGAGACGGGGTCAGAGAGGGAGGCACTGGGAGACAGGAGCAGAAGCGTCTGCAACCACTAGATAATGCTCCTCTGCAGACCCTACATTGAAACCCAGAGTTCCATGTCTCCCCTTCCTCTGCTGTCAGCAGGTCGCTGTGACACTCACTGCCGTGCTGTGTGTCTCGTCCCCCTAGGCCCCGACTCTGGTGCGTCGGGGCTCCAGAACCCCTGGGAAAAAATGGGGGTACTCTGGGGCAGGCCACCAATCAGCTGTTTGGCTGCCTCCTGGGGAGGGGGGGCAGTGGAGAAGCGACTGCCTGGCAGGAGGCGCTCGGGTGAGGCAGAGAGGAACAAGTGCCCGGCTTGCAGGGGGGGTCCTTGGGGGAGGGGGCAGAGTGGGGGCAGGGCCTCTGAGAGGGGGTGGTGCAGGGGTGGGAAGAGGCAGAGTGAGGGTGGGGCCTTGGGGGAAGACATGGAGCGAGAGTGGAGCCTCAGGGCGGAGTGGAGGTGGAGCATCCACTGGGAGAGGAAAAAAAAAAAAGTCAGCGCCTGTGTCAATCCCCCCTGTAGTGCCTGATCCACATAGAGGATAACAGCCTACTGCCGCTCACCTCACCCCCAGCAGCAGGGCAGTTGTGGCCCCACACTGACTCCTGAGCCCTCTCCCCAGTAACCCCAGCACCCCTGAGGCTGTGGGTGTCACAGGGGTCGCTCAGGGGAGCTCTCGCTGGGTATGGGGAGGGCCTGGCAGAGGCTGCTGGGGACACGGGGCCAGGTCAGACCAGATGGTGATGGGGGCGTGTGTCAGATCTCCAGGTGCTGTAACTATGACGTGCAATTTCCACACGTTCTAGTCCCACAGGCTCCAGTTCTGGGCGAGATCTCCCAGCCGCAGGTCCTGGCCCCCGGGAAGCAGGTCACACTGAGCTGCTACATATCCAGGTTCTACCCCAAGGAGCTGAGTGTGACCTGGTACCGACAGGGAACAGGAGAGACAGAGTTCCGGGACAACCCGGACACCCACAAGATTGTCACCCCAGACCCCACAGCCGCCTCAGACGGGAAATCCTACAGCGTGACGTCCCAGCTCCACTTCACCCCCGTGCTGCCCGAGGACGACGGGGCAGAGTACCTGTGTTCTGTGAAACATCAAACCCTGCAGGAGCCAGAAGAAAAATCCACAGGGCCGCTGGAGCTGCGAGGTACGAGCGAGCGGGGCCGGGCAGCGCCGCGCTGACGCTGGGGTGGTTGTGGCTGAGGAGGTCTCTGTCCTCAGGCACTTGGAGCGTCCAGAGGAAGCGTCGCTTTGGGCTGAGCCTCCTCTGGCCATTTCTTGGGGCAGTTCCTGGAATGTTTGGGGACTTTCCCATTGGCTGCTTGCAGGTTAGTGCTGGGGAAAGAGGGTGGTCAGGTCTGGAGAGAATTGATGTGCAGGAGGTCTCCAGCAGGTCAGCAAAGGACAAACTGCAAGTGCCCCATCTCAGGTGGGGTTCTGCCAGCACGGGCAAAGTCACTCCGAGGGGGAACAATCCATGTGAAACAACCGAATGGTTGATAGGTGGGGAGCGCCTCAAAGAAGTGGCCATGTCTTTTCTCTGCATCGAGAGACCCCAGGACACTCCTGGGTGCTGTCCAAATAATTTTAGGCACAGGTGGTGAGACTTCCCAGAGCTACAGTTGCCCGACACTTTCCATTAGAAGACTGTTTTCAATTGTTTGTAACATTGCCAAACTTTAACTGTTGAGGTGGAAATGTCCCAGGCTGGATGTCTGCCTCAGGCTCCTTTTTTTCTGGGAGGAAAAAGGGGGGAAGTTTCAGCTAAAATGCTCCAGCTGTTTCAATGAACAAGTTTAGGAAAAATATTTTGTTCTGCCGATGTTAAAAAATTCTCACAACTGCTGCATTGAGAAGCTCCTGGAATCATGGAAATGTCAGGCTGGAAGGGACCCCCAGAGGCCATCTGGTCTAGCCCCGTGCTGGGGCAGGGCCAAGTAACCCTAGATCAGTGGTTTTCAACCCGTGGTCCATGCCGCAGACTGTGTACGATTTCCAAAGGGGTCCGCACCTCCAGTCACAATGTTTTAGGGGTCCACAAATGAAAAAAGATTGAAAACCATTGACCTAGACCATCCCTGATGGGTGTTTGTCCAACCTGTTCTCAAAACCTCCAGTGACGGGGCCTCCCCTGGACACCTGTTCCAGGCTGACTCCCTGCAGAGCTAGAAACTGTTTCCTGATATTGAACCTAAACCTCCCTGGCTGTATATGAAGCCTCTTATTGCTTGTCCTGCTGTCAGTGGCCATGGAGAACAATCAGTCACTGTCTTTAGTACAGTGCCTGTCAGATCTGAAGACTTATCAGCTCTCCCCCGTAGTCACCTTTTCTCCAGACTAACCAAGCCCTGCTCTCACTAAGGGTAGGTCTGTACCTAAAGCGCTGCAGCGGCACAGCTGTACCTACCGCGGCGACATGTTGGGTCAGGATGCTCTATGCCGATGGGAGAGAGCAAAAAACCCCACCTCTGTGAGCAGAGAAGCTCTCTCACCACCATAGTGCTGTGAACACAAATCCTTATGTAAGTGTAACTTACATTGCTTGGGAGTGGGGGATAGTCACATCCTCGAGCGCCATAAGTTTTGCCAACATAGGCTGTAGTGTAGACATAGCCTAATGCTCCTGCTGTTTCCCCCCAGCCCAGCCAGAAGTGTCACAGATCCAGGTGTCACCGCACTGGGAGCCCCGGGATGAGGTTCTGTTTGCCATCCAGATCCAGAACTTTTACCCTGGGGGGATTCACCGGATCCAGTGGAGCTGTGATGGGAAAACTTGGGAAAAGTCTGAACCAACCGACTACAGCGAGAACCCGGATCTCACGTTCAGTGCTACCAGCGTCTGGAGACTCCCCAGTCAACAAATCACCCGTCCGGAGCTGAGAGTCCGAGTGTCTGTTCAGCAAAACTCCCGAGATACCCCGATCAAGAGAGAGATCAGAGACACAGGTGAGGGGGTGTCACGGGCAATGCTCTGGAACTGCTCCCCACCAAGCCAGGCAGGACTCTGGGAGCCTCCTCTCCCTCGGAGCAGCCTGTCTGCAGGGCAAGAAGCTCCCACGGCTTCACCTCCTGGGTCTCTCCTGGGAGCATTCAGCCTCCTCTGCCCCCCCGGTGCGCTTCCCCCAGCGAGTCCGCCCAGGCGGGGTCCTGGGGGGCCACAGGGTCCTGCCCCCCCCACTGCGCAGTCAGACGTGACTCTCAGCCAGCCAGTAACACAGAGGTTTATTCGATGACAGGAACAGGGTCTAACACAGAGCTTGTAGGTACCGCGAACCGGACCCCTTGGCCGGGTCCATTCTGGGGGGCAGTGAGCCAGACCCCCACGTCTGCCCTTCACTCCTCGTCCCCAGCCAGACCCAAACTGAAACTCTCCAGCCCCATCTCCTCTGGGCTGATCTCTCTGTCTCTCTGTCTCCAGCACCTCTGTGCATTCTCTGTGGAGATAATATCACAGGGGCCCACTTGGGCTCTGCAACAATCACACCCCCTGATCCCCCCCACCTAGAAACCTAAGATCTGCATAGGGGAAACTGAGGCACCCACACAGTATTCAGACAGAACATTAAGAACAGTCCCACTTTGTCACCGGGGGTCTCCCTGGGGTCGGACGGGGAATGAGCAGGAATTGCTGCCCCCCCACGGGTCCCTGAGGGATGAAGGAGCTTTGGGAGCTAATATCCCTCGTCCCCCTTTCCGGCTGGAGATGCCGATGGGTCGGGGTGTAACAGTGTCACACACGGGGGTGATTTTATGGGGCACCAGCCCCACTGAGGGGTCAGATCTCTCCTGTCTGAAGGGAGGGGGGAGCAGCCCCCACCAGGCCCCGTCTCCCCCTTGCGGGGCCTGTAACTGTCTCTGGATGTTTCATTCCCCAGATTTCCTGCGGCCCCCGGAGGTGTCGGAAATCTCCCTGCCCGAGTCAGTGACGGCGGGGGAGGAAATCACCCTGAGCTGCCGCATGACGGGGCATTTCCCTGGGGCGCTGAGTGTGGCCTGGCTCCAGAAGCGCAAGGACACTTTTTTTTTTCTGCAGGACTCTGCCGAGTATAGAATCCAGCCCGGAGCTCCCCACACACAGGACGGGAAAAGCTTCCAGCAGGAGATGAGACTCAGCTTCACCCCCTCGGTGCAGAGAGACCAGGGGGCCGAGTACGTCTGCCGGGTGGGACACGTTGCTCTATTTAATCTGCCAATAGAGAAACGCACCCGAGTCCTGGAGGTTACAGGTCAGTCGGCAACTCTGAATTTCCTGCCCTGCAGCCCCAAAGGCTCTTCACTGGGGTGTTTCATTCTGTGTTTGCCTGTGCAAGGCCTTGTCCAAGGACCAGCCAGGTTACAGGCCTCATCGTGTGTGTATGGACTGCACCCGATAGGCCCCGGCACTAGGCACTCAGACAGGAGTCACTTCCCAGCTCTGCAGCTGTGGACCTGGAGCACCAGGTCCCTTCAGAGCTGTGTAAACCTGAGCGCAGCCTCATCCCTTATCTAGGTCGGTGGTGGCTCTCGCTAACGTGGCTGAAGCTGCTGTTGTCAGCGTATTTTCAGGGCTAGGGAGCCCTGCACTCATTCTGGTCAGTCAGCCGCAGCTGGGACCCGTGGTCAGGAAGGAACAGGCTGCCTGCAGACCCGAGGGGGAGCACCAACGCCCCGAACCCCTGTCAGTGGCTGATGCCTTTAGAAGGGAAGCTGAGCTGCTGGAGGGGCCTGTCTGTGGTCGAGGGGCCAAGATCCCACAATGAGGAACAGGGCAGCGAATCTGCCCCTGACTTTGCAAACAGGGCCATTCATGGCAGAGCCTGTACCCAGAGAGCCCACGTGCTGCAGGGGTCAGGAAGCCAATTGGAGAGCGCTGGGTGCTGGATAAACACCTGGAGTATGAGACAGGTGAATCTCACACTTAGGGGACGTCTGCACAGCCCCCAGCAGCGCGGCTCAGAGCCCAGGTTGACAGACTCACCCCACAGCACCAAAAATAGCTGTGTAGACACCAGGCTCTGACTGCAGCTCCAGCTCTGAGGCTCACCCACCTCCCTCGGCTCCGGAGCCCGAGCTGCATCTACACAGCTACTGTTAATGCTGTAGTGTGAGCCTGTCTCGGTCGACCCGGCGCTGAGACGGGCTGTCGCTCACTGTGAAGATGCATCCATAGGGGCCAGGCCTCCACCTGACTAACCTCTTTGGGAAACAGGCGTCCTGAGCACACCGCAGCACAGAGCTGCCATTCCCAGAACAGCCCATCCCTGCCACATGTCACTGGAGAAGGGATTCTTCACAGTTCAGGAAGGATGTGGACAAATTGGAGAGAGTCCAGAGAAGAGTTTGGTTGGTCTGGAGAAAAGATGACTGAGGGGGGATGTGATTACAGTTTTCAAGTACATAAAAGGTTACAAGGAGGTGAGAGAAGAATTGTTCTTCTTAACCTCTGAGGACAGGACAAGAAGCAATGGGCTTAAATTGCAGCAAGGGCAGCTTAGGTTGGACAGTAGGAAAAACTTCCTAACTGTCAGAGTGGTTAAGCACTGGAATAAATTGCCCAGGGAGGTTGTGGGATCTCCATCATTGGAGATGTGTAAGAGCAGGTTGGACAAACACCTGTCAGGGATGTCCTAGATGGTGCTTGTCCTGCCATGAGTGCCGGGGCTGGACTTGATGACCTCTGAGGTCCCTTCCAGTTCTGTGATTTTATGATTCTATGACACACAGATTCTGCAGAATTCACCTGACCAGGACAGTAATAGTGATGATGAAATGCTAAGGGAAATTAGAGAGGCTATCAAAATTAAGAACCCAATAATAGTGGGGGATTTCAATTATCCCCATATTGACTGGGAACATTTCACTTCAGGACGAAATGCAGAGATAAAATTTCTCAATACTTTAAATGACTGCTTCATGGAGCAGCTGGTACGGGAACCCACTAGGGGAGAGGCAACTCTAGATTTAATCCTGAGTGGAGCGCAGGAGCTGGTCCAAGAGGTAACTATAGCAGGACCGCTTGGAAATAGTGACCATAATACAATAGCATTCAACATCCCTGTGGTGGGAAGAACATCTCAACTGCCCAACACTGTGGCCTTTAATTTCAAAAGGGGGAACTATACAAAAATGAGGGGGTTAGTTAGACAAAAGTTAAAAGGTACAGTGACTAAAGTGAAATCCCTGCAAGTTGCGTGGGCCCTTTTTAAAGACACCATAATAGAGGCCCAACTTCAATGTATACCCCAAATTAAGAAAAACAGTAAAAGAACTAAAAAAGAGCCACCGTGGCTTAACAACCATGTAAAAGAGCAGTGAGAGATAAAAATACTTCCTTTAAAAAGTGGAAGTCAAATCCTAGTGAGGCAAATAGAAAGGAGCACAAACACTGCCAACTTAAATGCAAGAGTGTAATAAGAAAAGCCAAAGAGGAGTTTGAAGAACGGCTAGCCAAAAACTCCAAAGGTAATAACAAAATGTTTTTTAAGTACATCAAAAGCAGGAAGCCTGCTAAACAACCAGTGGGGCCCCTTGATGATCAAAATTCAAAAGGAGCGCTTAAAGACGATAAAGTCATTGCGGAGAAACTAAATGGATTCTTTGCTTCAGTCTTCACGGCTGAGGATGTTAGGGAGATTCCCAAACCCGAGCTGGCTTTTGTAGGTGACAAATCTGAGGAACTGTCACAGATTGAAGTGTCACTAGAGGAGGTTTTGGAATTAATTGATAAACTCAACATTAACAAGTCACCGGGACCAGATAGCATTCACCCAAGAGTTCTGAAAGAACTCAAATGTGAAGTTGCAGAACTATTAACTAAGGTTTGTAACCTGTCCTTTAAATCAGCTTCAGTACCCAATGACTGGAAGTTAGCTAATGTAACGCCAATATTTAAAAAGGGCTCTAGAGGTGATCCCGGCAATTACAGACTGGTAAGTCTAACGTCAGTACCGGGCAAATTAGTTGAAACAATAGTTAAGAATAAAATTGTCAGACACATAGAAAAACAAACTGTTGAGCAATAGTCAACATGGTTTCTGTAAAGGGAAATCGTATCTTACTAATCTATTAGAGTTCTTTGAAGGGGTCAACAAACATGTGGACAAGGGGGATCCGGTGGACATAGTGTACTTAGATTTCCAGAAAGCCTTTGACAAGGTCCCTCACCAAAGGCTCTTACGTAAATTAAGCTGTCATGGGATAAGAGGGAAGATCCTTTCATGGATTGAGAACTGGTTAAAGGACAGGGAACAAAGGGTAGGAATTAATGGTAAATTCCCAAAATGGAGAGGGGTAACTAGTGGTGTTCCCCAAGGGTCAGTCTTAGGACCAGTCCTGTTCAACTTATTCATAAATGATCTGGAGAAAGGGGTAAACAGTGAGGTGGCAAAGTTTGCAGATGACACTAAACTGCTCAAGATAGTTAAGACCAAAGCAGATTGTGAAGAACTTCAAAAAGATCTCACAAAACTAAGTGATTGGGCAACAAAATGGCAAATGAAATTTAAGGTGGATAAATGTAAAGTAATGCACATTGGAAAAAATAACCCCAACTATACATACAATATGATGGGGGCTAATTTAGCTACAACGAGTCAGGAAAAAGATCTTGGAGTCATCGTGGATAGTTCTCTGAAGGTGTCCACGCAGCGTGCAGAGGCGGTCAAAAAAGCAAACAGGATGTTAGGAATCATTAAAAAGGGGATAGAGAATAAGACTGAGAATATATTATTGCCCTTATAGAAATCCATGGTACGCCCACATCTCGAATACTGTGTACAGATGTGGTCTCCTCACCTCAAAAAAAGATATACTGGCACTAGAAAAGGTTCAAAGAAGAGCAACTAAAATGATTAGGGGTTTAGAAAGGGTCCCATACGAGGAAAGATTAAAGAGGCTAGGACTCTTCAGCTTGGAAAAGATGAGACTAAGGGGGGACATGATAGAGGTCTATAAAATCATGAGTGATGTTGAGAAAGTGGATAAGGAAAAGTTATTTACTTATTCCCATAATACAAGAACTAGGGGTCACCAAATGAAATTAATAGGCAGCAGGTTTAAAACAAATCAAAGGAAGTTCTTCACGCAACGCACAGTCAACTTGTGGAACTCCTTGCCTGAGGAGGTTGTGAAGGCTAGGACTATAACAGGGTTTAAAAGGGGACTGGATAAATTCATGGTGGCTAAGTCCATAAATGGCTATTAGCCAGGATGGGTAAGAATGGTGTCCCTAGCCTCTGTTCATCAGAGGATGGAGATGGATGGTAGGAGAGAGATCACTTGATCATTGCCTGTTAGATTCACTCCTTCTGGGGCACCTGGCATTGGCCACTGTCGGTCGACAGATACTGGGCTAGATGGACCTTTGATCTGACCCAGTACGGCTGTTCTTATGTTCAGAAATCAAACCATCCAAGGGCACAACCAGCGACGCGTCAGCCAAGGGCCAGGCGGGAGACAACACAGCCGCCGAGGACACAAGCAGCGACGCGTCGGCAAAGGAGCGGGCGGGAGACAACGCAGCCGACAAGGACACAAGCAGCGACGCGTCAGCCAAGGGCCAGGCGGGAGACAACACAGCAGCCGAGGACACAAGCAGCGACGTGTTGGCGAAGGAGCGGGCGGGAGACAACGCAGCCGCCGAGGACACAACCAGCGACATGTCGGTGAAGGAGCGGGCGGGAGACAATGCAGCCAATAAGGGAGCAACTGGCAATCTGGCGGAGGATGGCCCAGGCAGCGCTGCACCAGGAAGCAATGAGAAGGGAGATGGTTGCCAGTGCCACCCCAGTGACTAAAGTGGCACCAGATGCTGTGGTCAGTGCCCCACCAGCTGGGGCCCAGATCCAGAGGCTGCGGCCAGTGCCACACGCCGGGGAGATGCAGAGAGGGCCGAGCAGGTGGAAGAACCTGGGGCATATGGGACAGCAGGTGTCTCTCCAGGCAGCTCCGAGGGAACAGCAGAGACCACGCTGCACCAGCTGCCCAGGCCCTGTGGCCACAGCTGCCTGCTGCCATCGCTCACTGGCTCCGGTCTCCCTGTGTCTGACACGGGGCCCTGCCCTGGGCTGGAGCTGGCCTGGGGTCTGCTCGCTCAGGCGATGGGTGTGGGTGGCTGGGGCTCTGGGCTGCCCCTCCTGGCAGCTGTCTCCATCACACTGCCCTAGTCTGACTGTGGGGCTCATGCTCAGGTGAATAAATCAAATGCTTAGCAAGTCCCCGTGTCCTGTCAGTCGGTGTCCCCTGGGCTGGGTGTGATGCGCCCGCCAGTGGCGTAGCCAGGTTTTCAGCTTATGGAGAGCACAAAACATAAAAAAGGCACCCCCCCTTGGCTCTCCCTGTGGCCACGCCCCCAGACTGGAACCCCTCCCCCCCCCCCCCGCTTACCTTCCCTCCTGCGCTTCTGCGCCGGCCTGCAGCTTCTCCAGCTGTGCAGCCGACAGGCGCCGCTTCCGTGCCTGCCGGCCTGAGGGGAAGCAGCTGCTTCCGCTGAATCCCACCAGATACGCTACTGGTGCCCGCCTGTCCCACAGGTGCTGGGAGCTGCGGCTGTCAGGAGAAATTCTTCAGCTGGCCTTTGCGGAGACTCTGGTCTCTGCCCCGGGGGCCCTGCTCCGTCTGGGCTCGGCGGTGCCGAGGGACCGGAGCCGGTCCCTGCGCTAGGATGTCTGTTGTTCTTGTGCTGATTGGTTCAGCTCTCAGACAGCCCGTCCTCAGGTGGTGGGTTTCACTTCCCACAGATCTGGAACCAAACTCTACATGTTCCGTAGCTCACCAGTTATTTCCCATAGAAACATCTCAATGGCCATGATAAGGAGCCAATTCTTAGTTTACGGCAGAAACCTACACGCCCCCTTTGGTGAAATACTGAGGAGATGGCTGGGGACAGGGCACTGTACCTGTCTGGGCATGTCTGTGTCCTGGGGGAACGGGGACCTGCCACAGGCCTCCTATGGGTCAGAACTGGGTGGGGCACTTAAAGGCTTCACCCCCGCCCCCCCAGTTATGACTCCCACGGCCTCCACTGCTGCCCTGCCAGCCCCATGGGGTCGCTGACTGCACATCCCAGTTCAATGACACTGTGACGGGTTGCCACCCTTAGGATGCTCCCTAATGTGCTGGGGTGCCACTGAGTTGGCCTATTCTGCCAGCCTGGGTCTCCTTTACCTGGCCATGCTGGATGAGGCTCCCCAGCCTCTTCCAGCCAAGCACACAGGCAGGGCCATGCCCAGCTGCACAGAGACAGAGATCTGCTCTGGGAAGATTCAGCCTTCGGGGTTCGCTCCAACACTCTGGTGCCCACGCTCTTTAAGAGGTACAAACCCAAAGATGTTATGAAATTCACGCCCCCCTCCCCACAGTGTGGAGGGAGATATGCACAACATCATGTGCCCCCCCCAATTAGAAATTACAGAAACTGGGTTATATTACAAAGAAGAAATAAGTTTATTAACTACAGAAGGTGACTGTTCAGTGGTTAAAGGGGTAGCAAACAGAACACAGCAGATTACTAAGCAAATTAAACAAAACACGTAAACTAAGCTTCATTCACTAAAGAAACTGGTTACAAGTATCAGGGGGTGGCCATGTTAGTCTGTAGCCACAAAAACAGCGAGGATTCCGGTGGCACCTTAAAGACAAACAGATTTATTTGGGCATAAGGTTTCGTGGGTAAAAAACCCACTTCTTCAGATGCATGGAGTGAAAATTACAGATGCCGGCATTATTATACTGTGACAAAGCTCTGTCCTTGACTCCATGGGTCCTGCATTTCCTGGTGGATTTTGCTAGCCTCAGTGGCTCACTGGCAGGGCCGGCTCTAGGGTTTTTGCCGCCCCAAGCAAAACATTTTTTGGCTCCCCCCCCGCCCCCAGACATGAGCCCGCCCCCCCCCGCCCACCAGTGCCCCCCACTCACACCCCCTGCTGCCCCAGCACTGGCCTCCCCCCCAAACGTGGGATCCGCTACCAGCACACTGCAGCCGAGCCCTGGCCCAGCTGCGACTCTGTCCCCATGCGGGTGGAGCTGCTGGGCGGCGCGGAGCGGGGGTACTTCCAGGTGGCGGCACGGCTACGGGGTGGTGCAAAGAACACGGCCCCTCCCTGGGCTTCGCAGCACTGCTGGTTGCCAAGGTGGATCAGTTCGCACTCACCGCCCTCACCCCCGACATGCTGGCGGCCGAGGACCTGGAGAGCCCCCTGGACCTGCTGCTCTTCAGCCTCACGGTGCCCTGGCCCAGCCCTGGCAGGAGGGAAGGCGAGGATCTCCGGCTGCGGGGCTACCTGCTCAGCACCGACGAACCCAGCCGGCCACGCACCTCCTCACACACTCCAGGAGCCCCTCGTTACCATCGCAGCCCGGGCTCGGCTCCAGGGGACCCCGTTTCCCTCCCTCCCCGGCTCCTCACACACACTGGGTAGGGCCGCCCAGAGGATTCAGGGCAAAGCAATTTTGGGGGCCCCTTCCATAAAAAAAAGTTGCAATACTATAGTAACATGTATTTGGAAATGTAAAAAATAACTAGTGAAAATTAATTTGTAATAATTTGAAAATACACCAAATACATTATTTAAAAACATTAAATGCTTTACTGGTCTGTCTACATTTGCAATTACAAAATGGGCTGTTGCTGGGTGATGGTGACGGTTGGTGCCAATGGGCTGTCACTGCCTGGAGGTGGTGCTGCTGTTGCCCAGGGCTGGGTGGGGAGCTGGGCTCTGGGGGGTGCCCGGCTCACAGGGGCTGGGCTCAGGACTGTGGGGAGATGGGGTCGGAGGTTGTCTGGCTCAGAGGGGCTCGCTTCAGAGCTGGGGGTCTGGGGTGGGGGGGGATGGGGTCGGAGGGTGCCCACCTCAGAGGGGCTGGGCTTGGAGCTGGGGGTCAGGGCTGTGGGGGGAATGGGGTCAGGGGGGTGTCCGGATTAGAGGGGCTGGGCTCAGAGCTGGGGGTCAGGGCTGTGGGGGGAATGGGGTCAGGGGGGTGTCCAGCTCAGAGGGGCTGGGCTCAGAGCTGGGGGTCAGGGCTGTGGGGGGAATGGGGTGAGGGGGGTGTCTGGATCAGAGGGGCTGGGCTCAGAGCCGGGGGTCAGGGCTGTGAGGCGGATGGGGCCGGGGGGGTGCCCAGGTCCGAGGGGCTGGGCTTGGAGCTGGGGGTCAGGGCTGGGTGGGGAGGATGGGTTTGTGGGTGTGCTCAGGTCCGAGGGGCTGGGCTTGGAGCTGGGGGTCAGGGCTGGGCCTGGGGGGTAATGGGATCAGGGGGTGCCTGACAAACACCTCCCTGAGACCCCCCCATCCAACCCCCCTTCCCTGGCCCCTGACCGCCCCCCCCACAGAACCTGTGCCCCCTCCCTGCCCCCGGGACTCCCTGCCCCTTAGCCAGCCACCCCGGCTGCTTACCCCAGGCAGCTTACCCCCGGCTCACCGCGCGGCAGCCGCATGGCTCCGGAGGGGGCTGAGCTCTTCCCCGCTCAGAGCCGCGTGGGGAGGGGGCGGGGCCGCAAGCTCCAGGCTAAACTCAGCTGCCTCCCCTCGGCCCGGAGCTTGTAGCCCCGCCCCCTGACCACGCGGCTCTGAGCGGGGAAGAGCTCAGCCCCCCCCCAGCGAAGCTGCTGCCGGGCTGTTTAAAGGACCGGCGAGCGAACAAGCGGAGGAGGAGCGGCCCGTCCCCTGCAGCCAGGCGGGGCCGTGCTACCGGTCAGGGGCCCCCCCTCTTCCCCAAGCGGAGCCGGTAGCGCGGCCCTGCCCCGGCTGCAGGGGACGGGCCGCTCCTCGGCTCGCAGCGGCAGGATGAGCTGGGGCCCCAGCCTTTTGCCGCCCCCTGTATTTTGCCGCCCTAGGCAGCAGCTTGTTTTGCTGGTGCCTAGAGCCGCCCCTGCTCACTGTGACCCTCCACGTAGCCCTTCTCTCTCTAGAGGCAAAGGTCACAGTCTGCTGAGCCATTTTCATCATAAGCCAACAAGGGAGGTGAGGAGAAGCAACCTTCCCTCGCACAGTCTCTGTTGTCTCCCGGTCACAGTGATTAATCGGGGAGCCCAGGCGCGGCTGCTGCCCGGGCAGGTCCGGTCCCCGGGGTCCGGGCCGGGCGGCGCCGTTGCTGCCCGGGCAGGTCCGGTCCCCGGGGTCTGGGCCGGGCGGCGCCGTTGCTGCCCGGGCAGGTCCGGTCCCCGGGGTCCGGGCCGGGCGGCGCGGTTGCTGCCCCGGCAGGTCCGGCCCGGCGGCGTGGCTCCTGTTTGGCTCCCGGGGTCCGGCCCGGCAGCGCGGCTCCTGTTCGCCCCCGGTCGGCCCCGGGCCGGTTCCTGGTCCAGCCCCGACGTCGGCTGGGTGCCTCCGATCCCAGCCCCAGCCCAGCTGGGCCCCCAGCTCCAGGTAGCAGGTAAGGGAGCAGGGAGCCGGTGTGGGAAGAGGGCAGGGGAGTTGGGGGGGTGATTAGTGTCAGAGCGGTCAGAGGGCAGGGAACAGGGGGATTGAACGGGGCAAGGGTCGGGGGGGAGGCAGTCAGAAAGGAGCAGGGGTTGGATGGGGCAGTGGGGGGCAGTTAGGGGTAGGGATTCCAGGGACAGTCAGGGGACAGAGAGAAGGGGTGGTTGGATGGGGTAGGGGTCCCGGGGTGCCATCAGGAATGAGAGGAGGGGTTGGAGGGGGTGGCAGGGGGCAGTCGGGACAGGGAAGGGGGTGGTGTGACGTTATTGATATAAATGGGGACCATATAGAACACGGGTTGCAACCAAGGTCCTGTAGTGGCACCAAACCTTAGGTAAAGGGGGTCATCTAAGGTGTCTAAGACCAGGTTCTGGGTTGCTGGTTATGATTATGCGGTCTGTATGTCTGTGTATCATTTTGTAGTTGAAGTTATAAGTATTGGCTCTGTACTGTCGGTATTTTGTATTATGCTCTGCCTCTGGGAAGTGTCCCAGACAAGCTGATGTCAGCCCTGCATAGCTGGCTTGATGGCCCATTAAGGGCCATCAGCTACACAATTGACCCATGGAGAGAAGGCAGACACGCCTTGTGACTCAGCAAAGTATGCAGGGATGGCCCATGTGACTCCAGGCTCCATTTTGCTGTAATTTTCCACAGTGAAGACAAAGAGATTCTTACACCTGGAAAAGTCTATATAAGGCTGATGCATCATCTCCATCTTGTCTTCAATCCTGCTTCTGACCTCTGGAAGGACTTTGCTACAAACTGAAGCTCTGCACGAAGGACTGTTGACCCATCCCAGCGGGGGATGTTCCAGAGACTTAATCTGAACCTGCAGTTTACTCCAGCACTGCTGCAAGCCTGAACTAAGAACTTTGCCATTACTGTATGTAATTGATTCCATTTAACCAATTCTACCTCTCATCTCTACCTTTTTCCCTTTGTAAATAAACCTTTAGATTTTAGATTCTAAAGGATTGGCAACAGCGTGATTTGTGGATAAGATCTGATGTGTATATTGACCTGGGTCTGGGGCTTGGTCCTTTGGGATTGAGGGAACCTTTTTCTTTTATTGGGGTGTTGGTTTTCATAACCATTCATCCCCAGGACGAGTGCACTGGTGGTGATGCTGGGAGACTGGAGTGTCTAAGGAAATTGCTTGTGTGACTTGTGGTTAGCCAGTGGGGTGAGACCAAAGTCCTTTTTGTCTGGCTGGTTTGGTTTGCCTTAGAGGTGGAAAAACCCCAGCCTAGGGCTGTGACTGCCCTGTTTGAGCAATTGGTCCTGATTTGGCACTCTCAGTTGGGTCCCGCCAGAATCGCTCCGTCACAGGTGGATAGGGCATAGGTCGGGGGGGGCTGTCAAGGAACATGGGGGGGTTGGATGGGACAGGAGTCCCGGGGGGGGGCATGACCCCTCCTGGGGTGAGGAGGAGGAGGGAACCGGTTGTTAGTATTTTGGCAGCTGATGACTGCATGTGGGTGCCCATAGCGGTGCCACTGATCTGGAGATATATATTGTCATTGGGGCGGAGCAGCAAACCGTGCTGCACAGGTCAGGTGGGGGCTCGCGTCTGGGTGTCCCTGGACACAAAGCCTGGTGTCTGAGGTTCTGTCTCTGTCTGGAGGGAGGGGCGGGTGTGAGTTTACAAATCTCAGGCCACGTCCCAGGTTTTTGCAGAGTGGACAAGCTGCAGCTCAGACCAGGGCCGGCTCCAGAGCCCAGCGGGGCAAGCACCCGCCTGGGGCGGCCTTTTCCCGGGGGGGCGGCAGGTTGAGCCGGCGGACCTGCCGCAGTCATGCCTGCCGCAGTCATGCCTGCGGGAGGTCCACCGGAGCCCTGGGAGCAGCGGACCTGCCGCAGGCATGACTGCGGAGGGGACGCTCGGCCGGCGGCTCCAGTGGACCTCCCGCAGGCATGACTGCGGACGGTTCGCTGGTCCCGCGGCTCGGCTGGACCTCCCGCAGGCATGCCTGCGGCAGCTCAACCGGAGCCGCCGGACCTGCGAACCGCCCGCAGCTGCGGGAGGTCCAGCCGAGCCGCGTGACCAGCGGACCCTCCGCAGTCATGCCTGCGGCAGGTCCGCTGCTCCCGCGGCTCGGGGGCGCCTCCCGGGCATGACTGCTTGGGGCGGCCAAATTTGTAGAGCCTCCCCTGGCTCAGACAGAGCCTCCATTGGTCTGTTTCCCTGTCGGTCCCCAGCTGATTGGTCCATCCCCCTGCAGCCACAGGATCCCGCCCCCCAGGCCTTGCTGGGGATGGGGGCCCGCAGCTGTTGCTGCCCCCCCCCCCAGTGAGTGCCCCTGCTCCAGCCTCCAGCACACTATGGGCAGGGGTTCGATTGTACCCCCCTGCTCCCCACCCCTCCAGCAGTTCCCTCTTTATGGGAACCTGAACCATGAACCCTGCCAGGGGGCCCAGGTGACACTCAAAGAGGTGGCTGCGGGGGGGCTGCTTTGGGGAGACTGATCCCCCGGCTCTCAGACCCCTGGGGGCTGGGGGACATTCTCCCCTCCAAACCCTCCTGAGGATCCCCCCAGCCCGGCCCCCCTCCCAGAATCCTGCCCCCTGCCCTGGGGGACAGAGCCAGCGCCAGGCACACGCAGACTGGGCAATTGCTTAGGGCCTGTGCAGCTCAGTGGGGCCCCATTCGCTTTTGCTATAAGAACTTGCCTGTTCTTTGAGTGCTTGTTCGTGTCGATTCCAATCAGGTGTGTGCGCACGCACACGTTGGCTGGAAGATTTTTCCCTAGCAGCATCTGTCGGGCCAGCCTGGGCACCCCCTGGAATCGCGCCCCCATGGCACCTAATATATAGCGCTGCCGACCCTTCAGTTCCTTCTTACCGCCAGTGACAGGGAACTTCCCTCGGCTCTTGCTCAGCAAGTTCTCTTCCCCTTCGGCCTGTCAGCAGCACCTGGAGTCTCCATGGCTAAGTTCACAGAGCTCGTCCCTTTGGACTCTCGGTCTGAGTTCACTGCCTTGGTGGAAGAAGGGAAATTGGTCTCCCGCGCTTCACTGCCGGCAGCCTTAGATGCTGCAGACACTGCCACAAGAGTCATGGCGACAGGGCCGCCCTCTGGCCCTGAACCACCATTTGGAAGGTGCGGTCGAGGTCGGCGCACCAGCCCAGAGACTGGATTCACCTCCCCTTACCTCTTCCTCCCGACTGTCCCCATTCTACCGTGCATGGTCCCGTATAACTTCAGACTGCTGGGTACTTCGCACGGTAGAGAGGGGATATTCCATCCAAATCTCTGCCCTTTCACCCCCCTTCCCCGTCCCTCTTCAGGGACCCTTCTCACGAGCAACTTCTCATTCAGGAGGTGCAATCGCTCCTAGCGCTGGGGGCGGGGGAGGAGGTTCCACTGGAGCACAGGAACGAGGGTTTCTATTCCTGCTATTTCCTAAAACCAAAGGCCAAAGGCGGCCTAAGGCCTATCCTGGACCTGCGCAACCTCAACAAGTTTGTGAGGAAACTCAGGTCCCGCATGGTCTCCTTGACCTCCATTATCCCTTCACTGGATCCAGCAGACTGGTATGCTGCCCTGGCTTGACGGACGTCACATCTTCACTCTTCCATTGGTGGGGCTGTCCCTTGACTGACCTCTTCGCCACGTGACACAACAGGAAGTGTCAGCAGTTCTGGTCCTTCCAGAATAACAGTCTGGGCTCCACAACAGATGTATTCCTCCTCCATTGCGGGGGGGACGCTTCTATACGCCTTCCCACCCATACAGCTCGTCCACAAGGTCCTGCTCCAGATCCACAGAGACTGGGCTCGGGTCATTCCCATAGCACCATGTCAGTCGGAGCCCCGATTACCCTGCTGCTCTTCCCGGACCGTCTCACGCAGGATCCCAGGTGGCTCTAGCACCTGAACCTGCAGTCGCTACATCTCACAGCTTGGAGGCTCCATGGCTGAATCCGTTCGCGCTCTCCTGTTCAGAACAAGTCAGATGGTTCTCCTGGGCAGTAGGAAACCCTTCACTGGGACCACGTACCTGGCCAAGTGGAAGAGATTTTCACTCTGATCAGCTCAGCGCGACTTTCCCCCAGCGCTAGCCTCAGTGCCCCAGATTTTGGATTGCCTTTTCCACCTAAAGCAGGAAGGTCTCTCCTTGTCCTCTATAAGAGTACACGTGGCTGCCATCTCGGCTTTCCATCCAGGGGCACGGGGCCACTCGGTTTTCGCTAGCCCTCTGGTCAGTCACTTCCTGAAGGGCCTCAACAGGTTGTACCCGCATGTCCGCCAACCAGTTCCAGCTTGGGACCTTAACTTGGTCCTTTCTAGGCTCATGGGGTATCCCTTTGAGCCTCTAGCAACATGCTCCCTGCTCTACCTCTCCTACAAGGTTGCGTTGCTGGTGGCGATCACTTCAGCCCGGAGGGTGTCTGAGCTCAGGGCCCTAACGCCCGAGCCGCCCTACACAGGCCCCATCCAGCCTTCCTCCCCAAGATTGTGTCTCAGTTCCACATCAACCAGGACATTTTCCTCCTGGTTTTCTACCCGAAGCCTCATGCGAGTAGCAGGGAGCAGAGACTCCACGCTCTCGACGTCGGCAGAGCGCTGGCCTTTTACATAGAAAGGACGACACCGTTCAGGAAGTCGGTACAGCTCTTTGTGACGGTCATGGACAGGATGAAGGGCCAGCCTGTTTCATCATGGACGGTGGCCTGCATTACCGCGTGCTACAATCTAGCAGGGATCCCAGTGCCCCCAATAACGGCGCACTCCACAAGAGCACAAGCTTCATCAACAGCTTTCTCCACCCAGGAAATCTGCAGGGCGGCGACGTGGTCATCGATGCACACTTTCGCTGCACACTGTGCAGTTACTAGGCAGGCCAGAGAGGAGGCGGCCTTCGGTAGGGCAGTGCTCGAGTCAGTGGGCAGCTCCAACCCCACCTCCTAATTTTGCTTTGGAGTCACCTGATTGGAATCGACATGAACAAGCACTCAAAGAAGAAAAAACACTTAATCACCTTCTCGTAACTGTTGTTCTTCCAGATGTGTTGTTCATGTCCATTCCAATACTCACCCTCCTACCCCTCTGTCGGAGCAGCCGGCAAGAAGGAACTGAAGGGGTGTCGGGTCGGCAGGACTATGTATATTAGGCGCCATGTGGGCGCGACTCCAGGGGGCGCCCAGGCTGACCCGACAGACGCTGCTAGGGGAAAAATCTTCCGGCCATCGTGCACATGCACACACCTGATTGGAATGGACATGAACACCACATCTCGAAGAACAACAGTTACAAGAAGGTGAGCAACCAGGCTTTTTTAGTACTGTGTGGGGGGGGGAGGGCAAAATATTCCTGCTTAGGGCCCCCAATGGGTAGGGTGACCGTACATCCCGGTTTGGCTGGGCCAGTCCCTTTTTTAAGCCCTGTTCCGGCTTTTTTGGCAAAAGTTGGCAAGAGCAAACAGGACACACGTCCACTATTGTC
Source organism: Mauremys mutica (assembly GCF_020497125.1). Classification (NCBI taxonomy): domain Eukaryota; kingdom Metazoa; phylum Chordata; order Testudines; family Geoemydidae; genus Mauremys; species Mauremys mutica. The sequence goes on from NC_059075.1 coordinate 158,114,568, forward strand.
AAAAAAAGTGGGGTGCAGAGGCACATGCTGGGGGTGGGGCAAATCAGCGACACCCTCCCGAGCCTCATTGGGGCGGGTGCAGGCAGGGCTCAAGCGAGCAGTGATGCCAGCCTCAGGGCTGTGTGCGGGAGGGGGCCTCGGGACAGCTCTGCGGAGGGAGGTGGGGGCGGGCTCAGGCGAGCTCTCAGACCAGCCCCACGCACTGTCCCGTTTTCCCTTTGCGAAAAATGGTCACCTACCAACAGGCTAGCACCGGCTCTGCTTAGCCATCCCTCGGCCAAGCCCCACAGATTCAGCCTGTTACTGGCTCCTCCTCCTAACTCCTCCTGCTCCAGGGGGGCAGCTCCCCTGAGTACCCCCTGCCCCGGGTCATAAGAACGGCCGTACCGGGTCAGACCAAAGGTCCATCTAGCCCAGTATCCTGTCTGCCGACAGTGGCCAATGCCAAGTGCCCCAGAGGGAGTGAACAGAACAGGGAATCATCAAGTGACCCATCCCTGTCACCCATTCCCAGCTTCTGGCAAACAGAGGCCAGGGACACCATCCCTGCCTATCCTGGGTAATAGCCATTGATGGACCTGTCCTCCATGAATGTATCTAGTTGTTTTTTGAACTCTGTTATGGACTTGGCCTTCATAACATCCTCTGGCAAGGAGTTCCACAGGATGGCTGCGTGTGTGTGTGAAGAAATACTTCCTTTTATTTGTTTTAAGCCTGCTGCCTATTAATGTCATTGGGTGACCCCTAGTTCTTGTGTTATGAGAAGCAGTAAACAACACTTCCTTATTGTTTGTGTGGCTAGATTAAAAATTGCCTCTCCAGGGGTCCATGTGGCTGCTCTTGACACGTGACAGAGTCACTCAGGATTCTCTCCCACCCCAGTTTGCAGCACACTCGGCACTTGGTTTTCGTTTCCCCAGTGACTAGCATTAGTAGTATCCTCTCCCGCTCCATGTGGGGCCCCTCAGACCAGGCAGCAGCTCTCTGGGAGTCTGGAGGCCCCTTGGGGACCTGGGAGAGCAGGTATCTCCCTGCCAGCTCCTCTCACATCGTCCAGGAGGGACAGGAATTGTTGTAGTTTCCCCTACAGTCAAACCAGATGTTTCTTTCTTCCTGTGCAGGTTCTCGACTGCTGATAGTCACAGAACCCTCCTCCCGGGCCCTGCTGGGCTCTGGGGCGCTGCTGAAATGCCAGTTTGATGTCGGGGGGCCGGTCGATCTGAGCGCCCTGCGGGTTCACTGGCATTTCCAGGATCTGCGCATAGCTATACGTGATCAGGGGAGGGGTGACTTCCAGACTCCATCTCGCAGCAGGGGCTGCAGCGCGGGAACACCTCCCTGTCCCTCTCCAATGAGACAGGGTCTGATGAGGGGCTGTACAGATGTGTAGTTGGGTACAGGACAGAGGTGCTGCAGGGCGACATGACCCTCCGTGTGCTCGGTAAGGACCAGAGAGCGATTCCTACCTTCCATGCTTTGCCATTGGGACGAGCTGACGTTACTGATCCTGGGACCAGGCCGGGTGGGTGAGCGAGGTGGTCTGCGAGCGAAGAGAGGTGTGAATGTTTGTGGACAGGTGTGACAGGTGTCAGACAGCTCCATGCCCCCTGAGAAGGGGTTCCCTAGCCCCAGCGTCACCTGCCATGGGGGAGGAGTGGGGGTAAGAGGTATAAACGATCAGAACTGATTAACTAGGGAATAACCAACAACTAACAGCAAAAAATTTACGTACATCAGAAGCAGGAAGCTTGTCAAACAATCAGTGCGGCCACTGAGCAATCACAGTACCACACTAGCACTCAAGGACGACAAGGCCATTGTGGAGAAATTAAATGAATCCTTTACATCGGTCTTCACTGCCTGGGATGTGCAGGAGATTCCCACACCTGAGCCATTCTTTTTAGGTGACAGATCTGAGGAGCTGTCCCACCTTCAGGTGTCAATAGAGGTGGTTTTGGAACAATTTGATAAATTAAACACTAGTGAGTCTCCAGGACCAGAAGGTATCACCCAAGAGGTCTGAAGGAACTCAAGTATCAAACTGCAGAACTACTAACTGTGGCAGATAACCTATCGCTTAACTCAACCTCTGGACCAGATCACTGGAGGATAACGTAACACCTATTTTTAAGAGAGGCTACAGAAGCAATTCTGGGAATTACAGGCCTAATTTCGGCACCAGGCAAATGGGTTGAAATGATAGTAAAGAACAGAATGATCAGACACGTGGATGAACACAATATGTAGGGGAAGAGTCAGCACAGCTTTTATCGAGGGAAGTGATGTCTCACCAGTCTATCCAAATTCCTTGTGGGTGTCAACAAGCACGTGGACAAGGGGGATCCCACTGACAGAGTGTACTTGGGTTTTAGGAAAGCCTTTCACAAGGTGCCTCACCAAAGACTCTTAAGCAAAGTGAGCAGTCATGGGATAAGAGGGAAGGTCCTCTCCCGGATCAGTAACTGGTTAAAACATAGAAACAAATGTTTGGAATAAATGATCAGTTTTCATAGTGGAGAGAGGCAGATAGCAGGGTCTCCAAGGATCTGTCCTGGGACCAGCGCTGTTCAGTATATTCATGACTGATGTGGAAAGAGGTTAAACAGAGAGGTGGCAAAGTTTGCAGATGATACGAAATTCCAGAAGAAGGTAGTTAAGTCCAAAGCTGACTGCGGAGAGTCACCAAACTGGGTGACTGAGCAACAAAATGGCAGATGAAATTCAGTGTTGATAAGTGCAAAGTAATGCACACTGGAAACATCATCCCACCTGTACATTCAGAATGATGGGGTCTACATTAGCTGTTACCCTCAAGAAAGATCTTGGCATCATTGTAGATAGTTCTCTGAAAACATCCACTCAATGTTCAGCGGCCGTCAAAAAAGCAAACAATGTTAGGAACCAGATAGAGAATAAGACAGAAAATGTCATCATGCACTTTATAAATCCATGGGACGCCCACTCCTTGAACACGGTGTGCAGTTCTAGTGGCCTCATCTCAGAACAGAGACATTAGAATTGGAAAAAGTATAGAGAAGAGCAACAAAAATTATTAGGGGCATGGAACAGGTTCCATGGGAGAGAGAAAAAAAACAGGGACTGTTCCACTTAGAAAAGAGACGCCTAAGGGGGGATATGATGGAGGTCTATAAACTCATGACTGGTGTGGAGAAAGTGAATATGGAAGTGTTATTTACCCCCTTAACAAAAGAACCAGGAGTCACCCAATGAAATTAACAGGCAGCAGGTTTAAAACAAACAAAAGGAAGTATTTCTTCCCCCAGCGCACAGGCAACCTGTGAAATTTGTTGCTGGGGATGTTGTGAAGGCCAAAAGTTTACAGCTGGGTTCAGAAAAGAACTAGATCAGTTCCTGGAGGATTATGGCTATTAGCCAGGATGGTCAGAGACGCAACCCCTGCTCCAGCTGTCCCTGGCCTCTGACTGCCAGGAGCTGGGAGTGGACGTCAGGGGATGGATCACTCTATTCCGCCCTGCTCTGTTCATTCTCTCTGGGGCACCTGGCACTGGCCACTGTAGGCAGACAGGATACTGGGCTGGATGGACCTTTGTGGACCCAGTGTGGCCGTTCTTATCTTCTTAACCAGGCTAGACCTGGGCCAGAGTTCCCCAAAGCTCAGGTCAGATCCACACTCCGGGACAGCTGCTCCTGAGATCGTTACTGAAACCTTGTTCCCACCCTGCTGCCTCCTGGCAGCTGCTGCCTGGCGGGAGCCCCAGGACTTTCCTACAGCAGAATGACCCACCCTGCCCCACGTCCTGCCCGGCTCTGGGGTGCTGCTGCTGGGCAGCCAGCTGCTGTCGGGGGCGAGAGACCTGGCGTTTGAGGCAGAGCCAGCAGCATGCGAGGAGCACAGGGGAGCTGTCGATCTCAGACTGATCACTGTGGAGAAGGAGCAGCAGGGCAGGAACAATTCCCGGCCTGTCTCCAACACTGCAGAGGTTCTCAAACGAGTCCACGGACCCTGGGGGACCATAGAGACTGCACAGGGGGCCGCAAAATAGTATGAAATTATTTAAAAAAAAATCTCACTGCACATCTGCATATGTCAGCCATCAGCCCAAGGCTGGGCTCTGCCGTGTGAAGCAGGGGCACCCAGCTCCCTGATGTCTGTGAATGCTCATACAAGCTTTCTTAAAGCATTATTGACCACACGTGTTTCTAGGAAGTGCACACGCACATTTTGTCAGTGTCTCTGTCGGGGGTCTGTGATTAACAGTGCATTTGAAAAGGGATCTGCCATCAAAATAAGTTTGAGAACCTCTGTCCTACAGGCAGGGCTGCCGAGAGCGGGTTTGGGCCCTGGTGAAAACATTTTTTCAGGCCCCCCAGCAAGAGCAGACCGGCTAAACAGGGCCGATGGGGGTGAGGGGGGAGGGGAAGCCGGGCCCCGGTAATTTGTACTGGCTCCCCCCCATCGGCCCTGCCTACAGGAGAAGATCAGTCAGGGCCAGTGTCCTTGGCCCAGCCAGGCAAATGGGCCTTTCGCTCCTGCAGGATCCTGGGGAGCTCAGACCGACCAGGGCAGTTTGACTCTCGGTGCATCAGATTCCAACTCTGCTTCTCTCCCTTATTTCCAGCCGCTCCGAGGATCTTCATCCCCCAGCGATCGGGAATGAGACTCACAGCGAGCTCCTTCCCCTGCCACGTGTGGGGCTTCTACCCCCGGGACGGCACCGTCACGTGGCTGAGAGACAGGCGGGTTCTGACTGAATCCACATATTCTGCCCTGCAGAGGAACCCGGACGGGACCTTTAACGTCACCCTGACCTACATCTTCACCCCCATGGATTGGGACAGAGGCAGCATCTTCTCCTGCCACGTCAGCCACGCGGCTCTGGCCCAGCCCCTGCGGGAGGAGTTCCCCCTGGCTGTCACAGGTGAGTCTGGGCTGGGGGCTGGTTCTCTTGGGGTCCCCTCACCCCGATCAGTCACTGCTCAGGGGAGACTCTTCCCGCGTCACACCCCAGTCTCCAGCTCCCACCAGAGGGGAGCGATTCCTGGGGCCGTGGGACAGGAGAGTGAGCTAGAGAGGGGGCCGAACGCACAAGAGCAGAGAAAATTGGAGGGGAGGAGGGGAGATGCTGCGCCCCTCTGGGCCATAGCGAATGGCACAGTTTCTGGGGGCTGAGGGGAGAGGGACACAGCCAGGGACACCCCAGGGGCTGGGGGGCTGGGGGGGATGCGTGGCCCAGAGGGAGCAGAGTCTGGGGAGGCTGAGGGGACAGGGACACAGCCAGGGACACTCCAGGGTCTGGGGGTCTCTCTACAGACTGAGCCCCCTGCAGCAGGGCCCATCCCCAGGGCAGGTTTCACCCTCGTGCTCTCAGGGATCCGCCATTCCCGGCCCTGAGCTCCGGCCGGACGTGTCTCCCAGACCCCCCAACACTGACCCCATGTGTCGCTCTGACCCCAGGCAGGGGACCCCCCTACTCCGTCTCCGAGGTGCTGGGGCCGGCGCGGTGTCCCCTGGGACAGGAGGTGACCCTGAGCTGCGCCATGGAGGGGACGTTCCCCGAGGACACGGCTGTGACGTGGGAGCGGATACACGGGGAGGACAGGATGGTGATCGGGACTGACGGGGTCAGCGAGGCCGGGGAGGGGCCTGAGCACCAGCCGCTGTTACACCCCCAGCCCCAGCGCTGGAGAGCGACACAGGAGAGATCAGGGACCAGGTACTTGCAGTGACCAGCCTCCGGCAGCAGGGCCGGGAAGAACTGCTGCGGCTGGGACCTGGAGGAGCCGCTCGGCTTAGCGGCTGCTGTTCCCGGCCCCAGCCCAAGGGCGAGAACTGCCTGGCTCCTGGTCCGGGTTCCAACGTAGGGACCGGTGCTGTTTGGGGGGAGGGGTTAACCTGTCTGCCCCTGTGCCTCAATTTCCCCAGCCCCTGCTCCAGGGACTGACCCCTCCTGCTATGCCCCAATTTCCCCAGCCCGGCCCCTTGCTCCAGAGACAGACCCCCCCCCACACACTATGCCCTGATTTCCCCAGCCCCTGCTCCAGGGATGGACGCACCGCCCCCCCCCCCCCGCTATGCCCCAATTTCCCCACCCTGGCCCCTCGCTCCAGGGTACGGTTGCCAACTTTCTAATTGCACAAAACCGAACACCCTTGCCCCGCCCCTTCCCAGAGGCCCCGCCCCCGCTCACTATATTCCCCTAACTCAGTGGCTTACTCTCCCCAACCCTCACTCACTTTCACTGGGCTGGGGCAGGGGGTTGGGGTACAGGAGGGGGTGAGGGCTCCGGCTGGGGGTGCAGGCTCTGGGATGTGGCTGGGGATGCGGGGGTTTGGGGTGCAGGAGGAGGCTCTGGGTTTGGGGGGGCTCAGGGCTGGGGCAGGGGGTTGGGGCTCGGACTTACCTCGATCAGCTCCCAGTCAGCAGTGCAGCGGGGGGGCTAAGGCAGGCTCGTCTCTACCTGTCCTGGCACTGCGCTGCACCCCGGAAGCTGGCAGCAGGTCCGGCTCCTAGGCGGGGGGTCCAGGAGGTTCCACACGCTGCTCTCGCCTCTAGGCACCGCCCGCCCAGCTCCCATTGGCCAGTTTCTGGCCCATGGGAGAGCGGAGCTGGTGCTCGGGGTGGGGGCAATGTCTGGCTGCCTCCAGGGTGCAGCGCGGTGCCAGGACAGGTAGAGACGAGCCTGCCTTAGCCCCGCAGCACCGCCGAGCAGACTTTTAATGACCCGGCTGGAGGTGCTGACCGGAGCCACCGAGGTCCCTTTTCGACTGGGGGTGGGGGAGTGAGTGACAGGGACGGGGGAGCTGAGCAAGCAATGGAGCAGGGGGGTGGGGCCTCAGGGGGAAGGGGCAGCACAGGGGCGGGGCCTTGGGGGAAGGGGCGGGGCCAGGCTCTTCAGTTTTCATGGATTAGCAAATTGGCAACCCTAGATGGGGTTAAACCCCCCACGTGCTCCCCAAGCCCCAGAGTCCAGCACAGAGCTGCCTCCCTTCGGGGTGCTGGGAGGGACGGAGGGGGCTGTTCTGGTTACCACGGGGTGGGATGGGAGCTGAGCCCCATCACAATTCCTGGGGGGACCCAGCCCCCCCCCACCCCAGGGGATTCACCCTCAGCCCAGTGGGAAGGGGGTTCAGGGGGCGGGGCTGGGCCCTTCCCCTGGCTGATCCGGCTCGGTGAGTGTCTGGGTGTCACGGGATCAGTAACCGTAAACTCTTATCGCTGCACTTTGCCCCGTGTTACAGCCGCTCCCCGTGATCCAGGGAAAGTGAAAGGGAATTCGCTGGGGGCCCTGCCAGCCCCGGAGATGGTGACTCTGTGGGGACGGAGGGCAGGGACCATGGGGCTGGGGGGTCTCCTCCTCCCCCTCCTCGTCCTCGGGGTGGCCGGTAAGTACAGACCCCTGGTGCCCTGGGGCAGGGCAGGGCCCCGGGGCTCCCCGGCAGAGTAAAGTCCTGGGGATGGGGCCTGGGTACAGGGGGGTCAGTCACTGCCCAGCTCTGCCCGGCCTCAGCCGCAGGGTCTGCCCTGAGCCCGTGTGAATGCCCCAGAGTGTGACAGGAGCCGGGGAGGGACCGGGGGAGCCGCGGGGGATCCCGGGGGCAGGAGAGGGGGGTCGGGGTCTGAGCGAAGAGACGGGCACAGTGAGATCTCAGACAGGGCACCGGGGACCTGCTGCCACCCAATATCTCGGTGTCTGTCAGGGCACAACGTCTCAGCGGTGACCCGGCCGGTCACCTCCGGACCTTGCCCCGGGGACAGGAGCTTGGGAACAGCCAGGCCGGAGCATCCCAGCGCCCCTCTCGGCTGGGTCCTGCCTCCCACAGCAGCTGGCCCCCGATATTGGGACAGGAACATCCACGGACTAACCTGCCCCCAGAGGAGCCCCCCCCATGACCGCTCCGTGTGGGGCTGGCTCGGGCCCAGAAGGAAGCAGGGGGGTTAGAGCCCTTCTGCTGGGTCCCCCTGTGCCGCAGCCCAGCAGGGAGCGCACGTGTGGACGGGGGGGGGCAGGTGTTTATTACGCTGTGTCGTCTAACCCGGCCCTGCCCCAGCTCTGCCCCAGCTCTGCCCCAGTGGGGTGAGCCGGGTTAGTGCCGACAGGGCCATGGTCAGAGATCGCTCGAGGGGTGTGAACAGGGCTGGAGCGAATGTGGGAAGAAGCCCAGAGCTATTGGCTAAACCTCCCTTTGCTGCATTGTCCTGGCTCGGAGGGACCCCGTGTGGGACGATTTGGGAAGGAGAAGGTGGGGTGTCTAGTAACTGATACACCCAGAGGAGCCAGGGCACAGCCGGCATCTCCCCTCCCTGGCTCGTCCATCCCCAGGCAGCGACCTCCCCGCCACACGGCCCAGCCCTGCACAGAGCCCCAGAGCCTGATTTTCTCTCTCCCTGTGCAGGTTCCCGGCTGCAGCTAGTCACAGATCCCTCCTCCCGGGCCCTGCTGGGCTCTGGGGCGCTGCTGAAATGTCGGTTCGACGTCGGGGGGCCGGTCGATCTGAGCGCCCTGCGGGTTCAGTGGTATCTGTTTGAGGAGAGGATCGCGCAGTACGACCAGGGCAGGGCAGAATCCCAGGTCAGAGCGAGCGTGTCAGAGCAGGAGTTGAAGACGGGGGATGCCTCTCTCTTGCTATCCAGTGTGACGGTGTCGGATGAGGGGCCGTATAAATGCGTCGTTGGCTACGGTACGGAGCAGCTGCAGGGAGAGACGACCCTCCATGTGCTCGGTAAGGACAGGAGACGAGCTCGGACGTTCCCTGGCTGGGAACTCGGGGCTGGCTGGTGCTGGGTTAGTCCCACAATCCAGCAGGTGGGAGGAGAGGTTCAGGGGAGGGCTGAGGACTTCTCTGCACAGGTTTGCTGTGGTTTAAATAAAGGCGTGAATTGAAACCGAGTTCAGTTACCCAGCACAACCCCCCAGTGGATGCTGTTACTGGCAGCTGTGACCGGTGTACAGCCGTGCACGGTGAGCTGATCAGTGTTGGGTGTAAGGGAAAGTGAAACAGCGAAAGTTAAACCAGTGACAGGGTGTGTGGACGGGGCAGGCGAGGGTGCGAACACTGGCCCGGGCAGAGGAGGCAGTGACGGGTTTCACACACAGCCGCTCTCCCACCTGAAGGTGTGACAGTGACACTGGCAGAGCAGGTGCCAGCTCATGCCAGGGTCCCCGCGTCTCAGCTGAACACTGGCAGAGACGGAGCTGGGATCGGCATGGCTCACCTGTGGGTCAATATTGCTGGGACCGTGAGTCCAGACCGGTCAGCAGCTGTGTCACCTCCTGCCCTGCACCCTGGGGTGCCTCCCAGTGCTTCCTGCTGCAGCTTCTACCCTGGGCTCCTGAGAGCCAGACCAACAGCCTGCAGCTCCCACCCTGTGTGTGTGTGTGTAGCCACAGCCCTGGGCCGGCAGCTCTGACCCCGCAGCCTGTCAGCAAACCCCAGCCACGCTCTGGCTTCCACCAGACGTGGTTACTGACAACGCGCTCCCTGTCCCAGACGTTCCCCCGAGAGTCCGTGTTCTGCACGGTCCAGCCCTCTCCTGCGCAGTCCAGACAGCTCAGGCCGTTACCCTCTGCAGGGATCAGACTACAACAGTCTGCTGCCGGGCAGGGAATTACCCCAGCAATTCACAGCCCTGGATTCGTTTTAACTAGAGAGTGAACAAGTTTATTTAACTGCAGCGAGAGAGATGTTAAGTGAGCACAAGTCTGAGGCGCTAAAGTCAGAAATGGCTACAGGAGAAATGAAGATAAAACGTTTTCTGAATGTAACGAACTAGACTTGGTTCAAGGTGAGGTTCTCCCCACAGGCTCCTGGTAACTCAGCTGCCCAAATTCCCAGGCCAGGATCTGCCCCAGTGTCCAAAGACTGTTTCTTTTGTCTGCCTATGTCAGACAGAGCGAGCTGGGTAGGGAGAGATGTTAGGGGGCTTATTCCTTCCCCCTCTCACTTCCCTGGGCCTTCTCGCATGAGCAGAGAGCAACACCCGAAGTCTGAAGGCGCAAACAATTCGATGTTTATTGGGGTGAACTTCCAGCAAGCACGATTCCAGCTTCCTTCCTCAGTGTCCCCTTCCCAGCTCTGACACCACAGAGCCTGGCCTGTGTCCCTGTTCCTGTTCCCATTTCCCCCCTTAGCAAAACATGATCCCAATTCCCCCACCCCCAGTCCCTGTTCCCATTCCCCCCGCCCCAACTTCCTGACTGACTGCAGACTATATAGTAAAACCTGAGTTCTGCTTAGCTAGACCTAACCAGTCATTTTACTGAAATGTAACTAACCAATCCTAACATACTGTACCATGGTTATTTAACCAGTTATATCCCACCACCTTCATTGGTTTACACCCAACAACATTAATTATACAGCGACAGAAACACTCACAGAACCAGACAGAGATTATACAGACAGACAATAGGGACGTGGAGACGGCAGGGATAGAACAATACAGAAATTAGGGTTTCACACCCCAGCTATTGATCAGTGAGTTCTTGCCAGACAGGCTGCTATCAGACTAAGTTTCCTTTTCCATCGTCTAGGCTCTTCCCTTTCTCTGGAGGTGACAGGAATATCAGGACAGGACTGTATTCCTAAGAGCCCAATAGCACCTTATTTCAATGGGACTAGTTTGGAATGTGTGGATGCCCCTGCTGCTTAGCCGAAGAACCAGGCCTCAGGCTGTCACAGTAAGAGAAGGCCACTACACAGACAGACAGGGATTTTTGATTCTTTCTTTGATATCTCTATAACTAGCTAAGTGATAAGAATACACCTACATTCTTAAAGTCTAGGCCTTCGCAGACAGGCCTGAATGTACTCTGACAAGAGAGCTTGGGGTGTTTGTGCCCCTCACGTGTATAGTTCAGTCACCCTTTGAAAGGCACTTTCCTGAGGGTCACTCCTGGTTAAAGTCAGACAGTGAAGAAGGTGCCGTGTCTTGGGGGCGGGGGGAGGGCTGCGTGCTGTTTCTTCTCACCTCTGTTTGCAGATTTTCCTTGTCTCTGGCTTCCCCCTCGCGCTGTCTGAGGCCCCTGTTTACAATTTACATGTAAATGGAGGTAAACTCACAGTCCTTTGTTAGAGCCCTGCCTGTCCAGGCCTGTGTAACCGGTGCTACGTGGGCTGCAACGTGGCAGCCAGCGTTATTCGGGGGGATCCAGAGCTTGACATGTCATGTTGCTACACACGTTTCACCAGGATGTTACTGACCAGTGAGTTCTTAGTTTTCAAATGACCCCTCCCCACACAGGTGCCAACTTCTCCTGGAGTCGGTGGGTGCTCGCACCCCCCTGTGCCCGCCCCGAGTCCACCCCTGCCCCGCCCCCTCCCACCCCTGTGCCCCCATTCCACCCCCTTCCCAAATCCCTGCCCCAGCCCTGCCTCTTCCCCGCCTCCTCCCCTGAGTGCTCCATGCTCCCCCCCTCCCTCTTACAGCTTGTTACACCGTGAAACAGCTGTTTCGTAGTGGCAAGAGCTGGGAGGAGAAGCAGGGACGTGGCGCGCTCGGGAGGAGGCGGGGGTGGAGGTGAGCTGGGGCGGGGGGGCGGGGAGCTTGGCTGCCGGGGGGTGCAGAGCACCCACCGGTTTTTGCCCTGCGGGTGCTCCAGCCCCAGAGCACCCACGACGTCGGCACCTATGCCTCCCCAGGCTGTACAGAGATTATTGTGCTGGTGTGCGGGGTGTGAACTCACAGCCTGCATGAATCTCTCTTGCAAGTGTCCCGTGTTGTGATGTGACACTGGAGCGGGGGCAGTGTGGGAGCCTCTGTGGCTGTAGGAATTGCCAGAGAGGGACGTTAGTGGAAAAGCTGCTTTCACACTGACATTGGCACGCCCCCTCCCACCCCGAAAGAGGAGACCCCCCGATACCAGCCAGGGCAGGGTTGGATCTCGCAGCTGGAAACTCCTGACACCTGGACTGAGAAACCGTCCACAAAAGGGCTCATGACGCTTCCTGTGTTTCTGCTCCCGCCCCGTGAAGATGCGTCAGGCGAGTGGACTCCTCCCATCAGTGGAGTTTGCAGCTCAGAGCACAGGGCAGGAGGGGGATAAACCCCCCAAACTGAAGGAACTGAGGCCTGGGCTACACTAAAACGTTAGACTGACCCAGCTCCGTCACCCGGGGTGTGACAAACCCACCCGCCAAGTGACGGAGTTAAGCTGAGATAATGCCCGGTGTAGGCAGCGCTAGGTCAACAGACAAATTCTTCTCTCCACCTAGCGACCACCTTTAGGGGAGGTGGGTTAACTACAGCGATGGGAGAATCTGAGTGTCCCAGGAGACCGCCTGTGACTCCGTTCAAGGCTGTTAATGTGCTGAGGGGTTTGCACTTGGTGCAGCTGGTTGGTTCCTTCCTGGGACGAGGTGTGGAAATTCTGTGCCTCCGTCTGGGATTTAATTCTCACTCCGCGTTGGGCAGGGAGGGAGTTTGCAGGAGGCGGGGGGGAGGGACGAGCTCTTTCTCCGGCTCAGTTCTATGTAACCGGTGGTGGCCAGCGCTGGAACAGCTGTCGTGACATGCGAGGGATGTGCCATGGTCTGTTTCCTGCCTGACGACCGACTCTTCCTGTGCACGACGTGCAGGTTGCTGGCCCGAGTGCAGGGAAAGATTCCTGGTGCTGATGGACGCCACCAGCCCCGTGTCACATCAGAGCCACCAGAGTCCTTGGGCAGCCGGGCTGCATCGCTGCACGTCGCACCACACACAGGAATCGATTCCCAGGGTGCGGGGAGGGTGGAAAACCAAGAGGAGAATCTGCAGATTGTGACCACGGGGGGGAGAGGAGACACTCCACAGAGCCAGAAGCAGACCCAGGTGTGACACCAGAGGAGAGAGAACAGGGAGAAACTCAAAGCGCAGAGACGTGTCCAGTTGTTGTCAGGTGCTCAGTGCAGCAGGTGAGAAGAACGTCGTGGAAATCTGAGCTCTGGCAAAGGAACCAGGGTCCCACCAGGACACGCTGGGGGATGGATTCTCAGCCAAATCCTTGGGGAGGTCAAGTGGGCACAAAAGACGCTCCAGAGAAGGCAAACAGCCCTCAGCAGGGACTCAAAAGGAAGGGGCAGAACCGTCAGCAGGACCCTCCACACCCCCCGGATCTGTCCGGGCCCTGACGGCTGGGAACTGAGGGACGTGTGTAACAAACGCTTCAGCCAGGGTGCGAGGCCACAGGCACCGGAGCTGTTCTGCAAGCAGAGCCGTGGGGAGTGACCTGCCCAGCACAGGGCGCCCCAGAACTGGTGACAGCGCCCGGCGGGTGTGAACACAGGAGCCAGTCAGCACAGAGCGGAGCTGGCGGGGGGTGCACAGGTTAATCACTCAGGAGCAGTGTTAGCTACACGGGTACCTGTCCCAGGAATTATCACCATAAGCAAGTTTCTGAGGCCTGCGTTCCTCAGGCCAGGCGCCCCCCTGCGCACGTCAGACCCACAGAGGTCTCACCACGGGCACCCTGGCGGCACTGACCGCTGGCCGTATCCTGTGTGCACAGCCGACCGGTGTGACCGGGAGCCGGGTCAGAGGGGAGGTGATCACAGGCCACATGGACCTGAGTGACTGGGGACCCGATGTCTGAGAGCAGATGGCTGTTAAGTCCCGCAGGCAAAGGCAGAATGGGATCGAGGGGCTGGAAGTTGAAGCAAGACACATTCAGACTAGACTTCAGAATAGCAGCCACGTTAGTCTGTATGAGCAAAATCAATGAGGAGTCCTTGTGGCACCTGAGAGTGAGCATAAGCTTTCGTGGGCTACAACCCACTGCTTCGGATGCATAGACCGGAACATATAGTGAGGAGAAGTAATATATACACATACAGAGAGCATGAAAAGGTGGGAGTAGCCACACCAACTCTCAGAGGCTAATTAATTAAGATGAGCTATTATCATCAGGAGGAAAAAAAAATTTTGTAGTGATAATCAAGATGACACCATTTCAGACAGTTGACAAGAAGGCGTGAGGATACTTAACATGGGGAAATAGATTCAATATTGTAATGACCCAGCCACTCCCAGCTTCTATTCAAACCCAAGTTAATGGGATCTAGTTTGCACATTAATTCAAGCTCAGCAGTTTCTCCTTGGAGACTAGAGTCCCTGTGCACGTCTTTCCCAGGGCGGAGAATCAATGGCTGGAACAACTCACCTGGGGAAGTGGTGGGTTCTCCCGAGTCTCTAACTCCCGACTGGACGTCTTTCTAACAGACACTCTCTAGCTCCGCCAGACGTGCTGGGCTGGCGGCAGGAATGACGGGGGCACTCTCAGCTCTGTGTATGTGGGAGGTCAGACGAGATGATCATAATGGTCCCTTCTGGACGTAAAATCAATGACTCCTGCCCCCAGATGTAATTCCTTCAGGGGAATCCAGCTGCCCAGCAGGTACATGAGGTGCACTCACACAGCTGAGTGCCGGGTTCTCCTGCCCACTCTCGTCCTGCTCCTAATAGATGTGAGCCAAGGAAATCGTAACCCAGCGCCCTCCTGACCTGTCTGGCACTGACACCTTCTGTACTCTGGACCTTCAGTTAGGGTGACCATATGGCAAATGTGAAAAATTGGGACCAGGGTGGGGGGGAATGGGAGCCTATATAAGAAAAAGACACAAAAATCGGGACTGTCCTTATAAAATCAGGACACCTGGTCACCCTAGTCTCAGTCACCGTGTCTGACGCGCCTTCCTACATCCTACTGGGGTAAAACCTCACAGGTGACCCAGGCTGTTTCGTGCCCCACAGTCCTGAATTGGGGATATTTGTGTAACTTGCACTCAGATTTGTTCATGGGGGTATCCCATAATTATGCATCTGGAATAGCTCAGTGGTTTGAGCATTGGCCTGCTAAACCCAGGGTTGTGAGCTCAATCCTTGAGGGGGCCACTTAGGGATCTGGGGCAACAATTGGTCCTGCTAGTGAAGGCAGGGGTCTGGACTCAATGACCTTTCAAGGTCCCTTCCAGTTCTAGGAGATTGGTATATCTCCAATTATCTTATCTTGTCTCTCTCATTCCAGCTGCTCCCCGACTCTCCATCCCTGAGCGAGCGGCTGGGACAGACACAGCGACCTCCTTCCCCTGCCACGTGTGGGGATTCTACCCCCAGGACGTCACCGTCACGTGGCTGAGAGACGGGCGGGTTCTGACCAACGCCACCCGCTCTGCCCCCCAGAGGAACCCGGACGGGACCTTTAACCTCACCCTGACCTACACCTTCACCCCCACCACGAGCGACTCCGGCAGCATCTTCTCCTGCCGCGTGACCCACGCGGCTCTGGCCCAGCCCCTGAGGGAGGAGTTCCCCCTGGCTGTCACAGGTGAGGGATGTTGGGCTCCCAGCTGGATGTTATGTGCTGACGGGGGCACTCAGCTGAGTCTGACATGGGACCCCGGCAGAGACCCATGCTGGTACATGGGGTAATATTGGGGGTGGGGGGTGGGATGCTGGCACCCCCAGGGCTGAAGGGGCCCAGTACAGTAGTGGGGGCAGCGGGAGGCCGGAGGAGGGCTCAGGTCTGACTGTGGCTTTATAACAGAAATGCCAGGGCAGCCGGCACCCCTGACCTCCAGCTCCCCCCCCCCCCCCCCACACACACACTCTGCGCAGGCCCCAGGCTGGGACAGAACAAGGCTGCGATTCTGCCTGACAAAATGTACCATAAAGGGCCAGGCCCAGTGAGCCCGGGCAGCCCTGCGCCTCCGTCCTGCACCCCCTGGCGGGTGGGGGCAGCGCGGGGAGGGCACCACACCCCACGGGGAGCTGCCGTGAGCCGGGTCTGACTTTCCCTCCCTTTCCCGTCCCGGAGCAGGAGCGGATCACACCAGCGCCGCGATCGGGGCGACCCTGGGGATCCTGGTCGCAGGGGGAGCTGCGGCCGCAATAGCCATTTACTGCTGGAGGAAGAGGCGGGAAGGTAACGGGGGACGGCGCCATCGGCCAGTGGCGGGGGTGGGGCGCTGTGTGGCCCCAGAGGGAGCAGGGAGTCTGGGGGGGGGTGGAGGGGACAGGGGCACCCCAGGGGCTGTGGGGCTGGGGGTGTGTGTCTCTACAGACTGAGCCCCCGGCTGCAGACGACTCGCCCCTCCTGATTCTGGGGGCACAGTGTAAAGGGGGGACATGTGACCGCCCCACGTGTCGCCTCTGTGAGGAACTTCCAGCCCCACCTCCCTGCGCTAGGGCAGCCAATCCCCCCCCCCGGCTCCTGGGGGGCTGGGGCCACGGGGGGGGGGGTGCAGGTGCCTCTGGGCCTGTCTGGGGCCAGCCCTGGCCCTGGGGGATTCACAGCCCCAGTGTCTACCCAGAGGTGTCTGACACCGCAGTGTGGGGTGGGGGTGGGCAGGGCCCCTCCTCCAGCTCAGTGACCCCCTGCCCTGCGCCCAGTGTGGGGGCTGCTGTGCTCCCCACACCAGAGTTTCCTGCCCGGGGGGGGTGTCTCTGTCCTTCTCCTGCCGTGCCTCCCCCCAGCTCGCTTGGCCGCGCTCCCTGGCAGCTGGGGGCCGGAGGGAGCCAGTTCTCATGCCGGCTGCTCTGGGTCTCTGACGGGCTGCGCAGCGGCTGCCAAAGAGAGACCCCAACCGGACAGGTGGGGCCACCCCGTCTGCTCCCTGCCAGGGCCCAGCATGCCAGGGGGCAGGTGCAGTGGGAGAAGGGAGCCCGTCTCCTTCCCTCCTCCTTCCTTCCCCCGGGAGCCCAATCAGAAATCTGGGTGTGGGGGGGGGGTGTGTCACGGGGTCCCCGGGCGCTGCTCTGGAACTGCTCCCCACCAAGCCAGGCAGGACTCTGGGGAGCCTCCTCTCCCTCGGAGCAGCCTGTCTGCAGGGCAAGAAGCTCCCACGGCTTCACCTCCTGGGTCTCTCCTTGGAGCATTCAGCCTCCTCTGCCCCTCCGTGCGCTTCCCCCAGCGAGTCCGCCCCAGCGGGGTCCTGGGGGGCCACAGGGTCCTGCCCCCCACTGCGCAGTCAGACGTGACTCTCAGCCAGCCAGTGACACAGAGGTTTATTCGATGACAGGAACAGGGGCTAACACAGAGCTTGTAGGTACCGCGAACTGGACCCCTTGGCCGGGTCCATTCTGGGGGGCAGTGAGCCAGACCCCCACGTCTGCCCTCACTCCTCGTCCCCAGCCAGCTCCAGACTGACCCCCGCTCCAGCCCCTCCTCTGCTAGAATCCTAGAATCTCAGGGCTGGAAGGGACCTCAGGAGGTATCTAGTCCAACCCCCTGCTCAAAGCAGGACCAATTCCCAACTAAATCATCCCTGGCCCCAAGCTCCAGCCGGACGCATCTCCCAGACCCCCCCCCCCACTGACTCTGTGTGTCGCTCTGACCCCAGGCAGGGGAGCCCCCTACTCCGTCTCCGAGGTGCTGGGGCCGGCGCGGTGTCTCCTGGGACAGGAGGTGACCCTGAGCTGCGCCATGGAGGGGACGTTCCCCGAGGACACGGCTGTGACGTGGGAGCGGATACACGGGAAGGACAGGACGGTGATCGGGACTGACGGGGTCAGCGAGGCCGGGGAGGGGTCTGAGCACCAGCCGCTGTTACACCCCCAGCCCCAGCGCTGGAGAGCGACACAGGAGAGATCCCCTTGTAAGGTAACTCCCTTCTCTCCATGTGCAGGTACATCTAGCCCCGTGGCTGTAATTGTCACTCCGTGCATCTGAAGAAGTGGGGTTTTACCATGAAAGCTTATGGCCAAATCAATCTGTTAGTCTTTAAGGTGCCACTGGACTCCTCATTGTTTTTTTACAGGAGAGATCAGGGACCTGCCTCGTGGCCTCCCTGAGTTTCACCCCCACGGTGCAGGACGATGGGGTGCGGGTCAGGTGCAGCTTCCACCACAAGTCCAGAGGGATCCGAGAGCAGCGAGAATCTGGGGAGATCCAGCTGTGGGGTGAGTGTCCCCAGCATAGGCGCTGACTCTGTGGGTGCTCCGGGGCTGGAGCACCCACAGAAAAAAATTGCTGGGTGCTCAGCACCCAATGGCAGCTCCCCGTGGCCTCGCCCTGCCCCCCTGCTCCAGTTCACCTCTGCTTCTGCCTCGGCCGGGAGCGCGCCACCGCGTCCTGCTTCTCCCCCCCCCCCTCCCAGCGCTGGCACCCCGAAACAGCTGATTTGCAGGGGGGAGATGGGGAACGCGGCGCACTGGGGGAAGAGGCAGGGCCGGGGCGGGGATTTGGGGAAGGGATCCAATAGGGGCAGGGAGGGGGCGGAGTTAGGGCAGGGACTTTGGGGCTGGGGTTGGAATGGGGGTGGGGCCAGGGGCGGGGAAAGGGGTGGAGGGGCACGGGCCCCCACTGGCGCCAGAGAAAGTTGGCGCCTATGGTCCCCAGGGCTGAGTTCCCCCTCCGGGGGGGATCCCGTCCTGCCTGCAGGGTTGCTGGGCCTGCAGGGCGTCAGGAGACGCCGGGCGAGAGGCGTTCGGTCTCCGGGGGCTGGGGGGCCTGGGGCTGCTCTCTGCTCGCTGAGAACGTCGCCGGTGAGGGCTGGGGGAGCCGGGCTGGGGTGGGTGTCGCTCTGATTTCAGGTCTCTACCTGTCCCCCCTGCCCAGCTGAGCCAGGGTGAAGGGTGGGAGGTTGCTGGGCTGGAGTCCGTCCCCGGTCTCCCCTCGGTGATGGGGGGCTCGGATGGGAGGGGATGGAGGTTTGAGGGGAACAAGCAGAGGTCTAAGCTCCCCACCCGCTCCGCTGCCCAGTCTCTGGTTCCCCAGGGGGGTCGGAAGCAGGAGGAACAAACGGACAAAGGATTGTGAATTACACAGTGACCAGGGCAGAGATTTCCTGCTATGGGATCCCAGTGTGGGGTAAATCCCTCAGCTCCCCAGCCCCTGCTGTCACCAACGCTCCTGCTGTCCCCCCCAGCCCAGCCACAGGTGTCTGAGATCCAGGTGTTACCGCACTGGGAGCCCCGGGATCAGGTGCCGTTTGCCGTCCAGATCCAGAACTTTTACCCCAGGGGGATTCACCAGATCCAGTGGAGCTGTGATGGGAAAAGCTGGGAAAAGTCTGAACCAACCGACTACAGCGAGAACCTGGATCTCACGTTCAGTGCTACCAGCGTCTGGAGAATCCCCAGCCGGGAACTGAACCGTCTGGGGCTCAGAGTCCGCGTGTCCGTTCAGCAAAGCCCCCAAGAGCCCCCAATCGAGAGAGAGATCAGAGCCGAGGACACAGGTGAGGGGGCTCCCTGGGGTCGGACGGGGAATGAGCAGGAATTGCTGCCCCCCGCGGGGTCCCTGAGGAATGAAGGAGCTTTGGGAGCTAATATTCCTCGTCCCCCTTTCCGGCTGGAGACGCCGATGGGTCGGGGAGTAACAGTGTCACACCCGGGGTGATTTTATGGGGTACCAGGTGTGACAGAATAGGGAGTATTAACCTGGTAATGTTGCATGGGAGTTTTACTAGTTTTACTGTCTTCTGCTAACATGGGGTGTGCCTCAGTTTCCTTGGGGGTACTGCACCAATACTAGATGGTGCTGGGAAATAAGGGGTCAGATCTCTCCTGTCTGAAGTGAGGGGGGATCAGCTCCCACCAGGCCCCATCTCCCCCTTACGGGGCCTGTAACTGTCTCTGGATGTTTCATTCCTCAGCCCCAGCCGTGTCAGAAATCTCCAAACCCGAGTCAGTGACAGCGGGGAAGGAAATCACCCTGAGCTGCCGCATGACGGGACATTTCCCCGGGGCGCTGAGTGTGGCCTGGCTCAGAACGCAGAGTTCAACCACAAGCTCTCCATTTGAGGAAAAGAGCAAGAGAGAAATCCTGGTTCCTCTAGAAAACTCTGCCGAGTACAGAATCGAGCCCGGAGCTCCCCACACACAGGACGGGAAAAGCTTCCAGCAGGAGACGAGACTCAGCTTCACCCCCTCGGTGCAGAGAGACCAGGGGGCCAAGTTCATCTGCCGGGTGGGACACGTCACCCTAGGGACCCCCCTGGAGAGACACACTGGGGAGCTGCACGTGGCAGGTCAGTTTCCAAGGCCCCTTTTCCAAAGAGCTGAGCTCCCATTTAGGCACCAGAGTAAGTGGCGAGATTCCCAGGAGAGCTCGGTATGTTGGTGCCGAGTGCTGGGGAACGTGGCCCTGGGCTCCTCTGACCATCTGGTGCCACATCTGAGCTCGCTGGTGACTGGAGCAATCTGGCTTGTTTGCGTGTTCAGGGAAGTGGGTTTGCGTAACGCCTGCAGGCAGAGGGGTTGTGAGCTCAACTGACCCCCACCGTGAGGGCAGTTGTGGCCCCACACTGACTCCTGACCCCTCTCCTGGATAACCGCAGCACCCCTGAGGCTGTGGGTGTCACAGGGGTCATTCAGGGGAGTTCTCGCTGGGTGAGGGGAAGGCCTGGCAGAGGCTGGTCAGGACACGGGGCCAGGTCAGACCAGATGGTGACAGGGGGTGTGTGTCAGACCTCAGGTGCTGTTGCTATGATGTGCAATTTCCACACATTCTAGATCCACCACAAGCTCCAGTTCTTCGCGAGATCTCCCGGCCGCAGGTCCTGGCCCCCGGGGAGCAGGTCACACTGAGCTGCTACATATCCAGGTTCTACCCCAAGAAGCTGAGCGTGACCTGGTACCGACGGGGAAGGGGAGAGTCGGAGTTCAGGTGCTTAGACAAGCCGGACACCCACGAGATTGTCACCCCAGACCCCACAGCCGCGCCAGACAGGAAATCCTACTTCGTGATGTCCCAGCTCCACTTCACCCCCGTGCTGCCCGAGGACGACGGGGCAGAGTACCGGTGTTCTGTGGAACATGAAACCCTGCAGGAGCCTGAAGGAAAATCCACAGGGCCGCTGGAGCTGCGAGGTACGAGCGAGTGGGACCGGGCAGCGCCGCGCTGACGCTGGGGTGGTTGTGGCTGAGGAGGTCTCTGCTCTCAGGCTCTTGGAGCGTCCAGAGGAAGCGTCACTTTGGGCTGAGCCTCCTCCGGCCGGTTCCCAGCGCGTGGGGCGGTTCCTGGATCGTTTGGGGACTTGCCCGTTGGCTGTTTGCAGGTTCCCCCAGCGCTGGGGAAAGAGGGTGTCGGGTCTGCAGAGAATTGGTGGGCGGGTGCAGCAGCCCCTCTGGTTAAACTGGGTTCAGTTTCCCACTTAAGGCAGGGACTCCCCCTCATGATTTCGCAGGAGGAACAGTGTGTCCTCCCCAGACTCGCAGCCCAGGGTCTGAGGGCAAAGCAGGAATTGTCTAGGGAATTTCAGCTAAATCTGGGATCTGGTTCGGGAATGGGAACGGCACCTCTGAGAAGGGTTTACCTAAAGTCTCTGACCTTTGTTGACACTGTTTGCTAATAACAGCTGGGTCTGTCTCCTTCCCATGACTAAACCCCACGGAGAACTAGCGGCAAAGGGACAGGTGATGACATTTAGCTGTAATTAAGCAAAGTGATTAATGGCTGTTTCCAGTCCTTGCTCTATGGGCACAACTGGCCCTTGCCCGGGAGAGCTGCTGCTCCCCACACCGCGCCGTGGGACTGACGCCACCTCCTGGGGTTGAAGCTACTCAAACCTCAGCAGAGATGGACCCTTTTCCACGGGCCAGGCCGCCCACAGTAAAGATGGCTGCTGTCCCCTGTTGTTCCAATGGCACTGAATCTACCGGCTGCCCTCAGGAAAGATGGCCGACCACATGAAAATGAGGCTGCCCCTACCAAAGATGGCCACCCTCTCCCATGGCTTCCATACAGCAGTAGCCAGGCTGCCCTCACAGAAGAGGGCATCCCCCCCGCCCCCCCCCCCCCGGTGCTCCTTGGCTGGAAAACTGGGCAGGAAATTGTGAGGCGACATCTGTGCCATGAGCCCCAGCTCACACCTGGGGAGCAGCAGCAGGTGGGGGGGCCTGGGGCAGAGATGCTCCCTCCCAGCTCCGGTGCTGGGGGCTCGTCTGCTCCGAGGGGCTGTGGCAGGCGTAGGGACCAGAGACAGCACTGGATGGGCTCCCCTCACCGGCACAAGGCTGGCACCGCTGGGTGGAGTTAGGGGGTAAAGACCGACACACTGACCCCCCCACCCCCCAGCACCATCAGCCTCCCCCACTGTCTGCCTCCAGCATCTCCCGCACCTTCCATATGCCCACACAGCACCACTTCCGACCCACCCCTTCCCCCCTTCGGTGACTGCGTTAGGCACAGAAAAGTCCTTAAACAACCCTACAATCTGTTTGAGAGATAGGAAGGCTGGTTACACAGGATTCCCCCCCACCCCCACCCCCACCCCACCCCAGGATGAACCCTACAAAGCCAGGAAGCGCCAAGTTCTGGGGCAGCTCTGAGCTGTCCCCTGACGCTCCCACAACACGTGTCCAGGGACGGTGACAGACTCGGCACTGCACTGGGGAGCTCCTGGGGCCTGGCAGGGTTGTGCCCAGCTGCTGGGAAGCGCCCTGCCCAGCCCGGGTCGACAGACACACGCTCAGTCTGCTCCAGCTACTGCCTGACAATAGCCGTGTGGCCACAGCAGCACAGGTGGGGGGGGCCAGGCTAGCGCCGAGTGTGCCCCCAGGGGCCAGGCAGGGCCGTACTCCGGTGACTGGCTCGAGCTCCTGCAGTCACGCGGCTATTTTTAGCCCCCAGCACGTCTGTCTGTCCCCGCTGGGACCGACCCCTCCCGGCTGTTGTGTGGACGTGCCCGGCCAGATCCGGACACGCTGCAAACGGGACACTCACCTCCCTGCCGATACACCCCCACGCTGTCCCCGTGAGCTCCTGCCCCCCCGTACACACGGCTCTCCGGGTCCCTAGCCTGTGCGCAGCTCAACGCGGAGCGCGGTGAGATTGTCAGCACCTTCGGCGGCAGCCCTGCTCCGTCAGTGGGGCCGGGAGCTTTTCACACCAGGGCCAGAGATTTGTTTGTTCTGGTTCATTCCTCCCCAGCTGCAGGGATCCTGCCCAGACTCTACACAAGTCACCTCGGAGGTCAAACCTCAGGAGAACTTTAGCAAAGGTGTAGAATGAAACCCCCTGTGCAGCCGTAAATACCGCGTGTGCCAGCATCGCCCAGAGCAGCCTGGGGCAGGGAGGTCGCCCCGTTACCCCATGGAGGAAAGGATTCCCCGGCATTTAAGGAGCAGCTGGTGATCCCCTCCTCACAGTGGGTAGCTGAGCTACAGTCACCTGTCAACAGGTCCTCCTGGGCTCGGCCGTTACAAACACATTACAAGCCGTGGCGGATTCCTGGCCCAAGCCTGGTGCTTCCTCGTTCGGGTGCATGGGATTTAATACTAGAGCCGGGACATGGGCGTCTCGTGTGAGCTCAGCCCTGTCTGTCCCCACCCGCCCCCTTTCCCAGCGGCGCCGGAGTCAGTTCTCTGGAGAGACACGTTAAACTCTCCTCTTTACCAGCCAGCATGGGACATATCTCCGCTCTCCACACCCCTCACCATCAGCGCTTGGGGGGGGCCAGAACCTGACCACGCTGGCAGCCTGGTTCTCTGGCCTGGGGAGGGAAGAGCTAACGAACAGCTCAGAGGCGGGGGGGGGGGGGGGGGCTGGTTCCCCAATACCCAGCCTGGGGCAGTTACAGGTCTGAGCTCGGTGTGTCCCGGGATTACAGGGGCAGGCAGCGAGCTCCGGGCCCCCCAGAACCCGGCACCCACCTAGGTGAGGCCATGGGGTGGTTTCTCCCCGTCTCCAGCAGGCTCTGTTCTGTGGCTGGCAGGGCCTGGGCAGGGTGGGGAGTTTAGCTAGTGGGGCTGAGCCTGGGGTGTTCACAGGGTCCCCAGGCAGGGGCCTCATTCCCGTTCTGTTCCTCCCTCCAGGTGGCCCCCCTCTCGATGGAGACACGTCCGTTTTTTGACTGTCCTGCACTCACCACGGCCGGTGCTGGGGAGACAGAGCCAGCTGCAAACCGCTCGGAGAGGAGAGAACAAACTGACCCCTTGTGATGCTGTGTGATCGACGTGTGACCGTGCACAGCACTGGTGTTGCCACAGTGCTACAACTGCAAGAGAACTTGTACCAAGCACGTCATGTCCGGCGTCACTGGGAAAGTTGTGAATTGCTAAGTGTGGGTATCCTGCTTATATGTGTAGCCCCCCGCCCCCGTTCACCGGCCCAGAATGAGGTGGTTCGAGATCGGGGAAGCCTGTTTGTGACCTTTTACACAACTTTAGGGGACTGGGCCTGAGCCTCCTGTGTGTGCTCTGCGTTGTGTGTCAGTGTGTTCACCTCAGACCAGACCCACTCAGACAAACCACCAGGTACAGGCTTTATTCTGTAAAGAACATAGAACAGGCTCACAGTCCAGCAGCCTCCTCTGCCAGCCTGCTCCGTGCTCCCAGCCCAGTCAGTGCAGAGACCCCGGGCGGGGAGAGCAGCGGGTGCCTCCCGGCAGGAACCAGGCCATTCTCCCAGCATGCTGCAGTTTGTCGTCCTCAACTTGTCGTTCCCAGGGCTGGTGTTGAAGCCCACTGGCCCTTGGGCTACAGATGCCTGTATCATATTTGTATGTGAAGTTATCAATATTGACTGTACCCCGTATCAGCATTGTGTTTGTCTACACTGGCAAGCTACTGCGCCGAAACTTTCTTGCCCAGGGGTGTGAAAACTCCCCCCCCCCCCCCCCAGTGCAGCAAGTCTGAGTGCTGTGAAGTGCCAGTGTAGACAGGCTCCAGTGCTGGGAACTGCGTTCCCGTGCCCCTCGTGGAGGTGGTTTACAGAGAGCGCGACCACACTGTCCCGTTAAGGCGCTTTAAGCTGCTAAGTGTGACTCAGGCTACGGCCACACGAGAGACTTCAAAGCGCTGCCCTCTGAGCACTCCCGCGGCAGCACTTTGATGTGCGAGTGTGAGTGTGTGAGTGTTCGAGTGGGGTCGCGAGCAAGCGCAGGGAGAGAGCTCTCCCAGCACTCCTGGCAGGGCCGCCCAGAGGATTCAGGGGGCTTGGGGCAAAGCAATTATAGGGGCCCCTTCCATTAAAAAAAGTTGCAATACTATAGAATGCTGTATTCTCGTGGGGGCCCCCGGGGGGCCCGGGGCCAACTGCCCCACTTGCCCCCTATGATGCAGTAGGGACTGTCTGCATGGGGGATGGGAGAGCAGGGGGTGACTTTAGGTGAGGGAAGGTACCTGAGCCTGTAACCTGAGCCAGGCAGGGGGTGGGAGGGAGTCAACACCTTTGCCTGGGAAGCTGGACAAAGGGAGGGAGCCGGCTGGAGGGGTTTTTTAGTTTCGGTTTTGGGCTGGCTGGGAAGAGGCAGGAACCCCAAATCTGGGATCTAAGCTCCCTGCCCCCCAGAGGGACCTGGCTGAGGGGTCCTGGTTGTACCTACAAGCCCTGCTTGGGACTGTGTTCCTGTCGTCTAACAAACCTTCTGTGTTACTGGCTGGCTGAGAGTCCCGGGGAATCGCAGGAAGAGGGGGTGCAGGGCCTGACTCCCCCACACTCCGTGACACCCCACCTCTGGACAGCCCTGGATCCTGGTAATCCACCGCCACGAGGGGAGTTGCTCCAAGCACTGGGAGCCTGTCTACACTAGTGCTTTAAAGCGCTCAGACTTGGTGCGCTCAGGGGGGTGATATTTCTCACCTTGAGCCAGCAAGTTAGAGCGCTGTCAAATGTGCGTGTAGACAAGGCCTCAGCCCCTGTGTCTGTTCCTGGGGTAACACCCCCAGGCAGGTTACATCCAGTCTAGGCAGCACACCGTGAATGGACTGTTCGAGTTCGATGGCCCATTAAAGGAGACGCCCCTAACCCTAGAGGGAGCTGGTCCCGCCAGGTGAGTGAGCCTTCCTGCGGGTGCCCCAGCCAGAATCCGGGCAATGGCTGCCGCTGAGACTCAGCAAGGCAGGTAAGGTCATGTGACGAGCTCATGTGACCCTGGACTCCATCTTGGGCTGGTAATTTTCCACAGACTGTGCCTGTGGGCTGTGTTTGGGACCGTAAAATTCCCAGCACCTGGCAGAGGCTATAAAAGACCCTGAGACATTTGCAATTGGTCTTCGTGCCCTGCTCTGATTCTCCGGACTGTGGATTTACAGCTACAAGGGTCATTTGAACTGGGGACTGAGGCCCATCCAGTCTTTTGGAAGTTGGCTACAAGACTTTACAAGCCAGCCGTCTAGTCCATCCCTGCTACAGGCCTGATCCAAGAACACGCCATTGTTGTCGGCATATGAGCTATTAACCATGTGTAACGCTCGTCGTCTTCTCTTCTCTATGAATAAACCTTTAGATATTAGCTACTAACGGGCTGGCAGCGGCGTGGTTATTGGGTAAGAGCTGAGTTCATTTGGCCTGGCTCTGTGCCTGACCTCTTGAACCCTTTGTCTGATGAAACTGGTGTTCAGTAACCACTCCTCATACGGTTGTGTCTCCGGGAGGGCAAACAAAGGCTGGAATGCCTAAGGAGACTGCGTCTTTCCTGGTTTACACTACGAGTTTAGGTTGAATTTAGCAGCGCTAAATCGAATTAATCTTGCACCAGTCCACACAACGAAGCCTTTTACTTTGACATAAAGGGCTCTTAAAATCGATTTCTGTACTTCTCCCCGACGAGGGGACTAGCGCTGAAATCGACATTGCCGGTTCGAATTAAGGTTAGTGTGGCTGCAATTCGATGGTTGTGACGAACTAGGAATGCTCTTAATGTTTTCTCTGAATACGGTGTTGGTGCCTGAGTGTCCCCTAGGCAGTTCTTAATATCTAGGTGGGGGGATCAGGGGGGTTGATTGCTGCAGAGCAAAGGGCCAGTGCACCTAAATGCCTGACACTCTGTCTCCTAGCAACTGATGGCCTGGGCCCCCTCTGCAAAGGTGCCAGCTGAAGGTGTTGGAGACAAAGAGGTCAGGTGATCTCCTGGCCCGGGAAAGAGACAAAGCCCAGAGAGGAGGGGCTGGAGGGGGGTTTCAGTTTTGAAGCTGGCTGGGGAATGGAGGGGAGCCCCGATGGGGCTTGGGCTTCCCAATGGGGCTGTGGCCTCCCTGGGGGCCCCAGATGGACCTAACTAAAGGGGGTCCTGCTGTCTGTGCCTGCAAGACCTGTCTTGGACTGTGTTCCTGTCGTCCAAATAAACCTTCGGCTTTACTGGCTGGCTGAGAGTCCTGCTGAATCGCAGGAAGCCGGGGGTGCAGGGCCCCGACTCCCCCACACTCTGTGACAATGGTATTGGCCTCCGGGAGCTATCCCACAGTGCACCATTCTGGACAGCAATCTGAACTCGGATGCACTGGCCAGGTAGACAGGAAAAGCCCAGCGAACTTTTGAATTTCATTTCCTGTTTGCCCAGCGTAGAGAGCTCATCAGCACAGATAACTATGCATTCTGAGAATCGGAAAAGAGCTCCAGCATGGACTGCACGGGAGGTACTGGATCTGATCGCTGTATGGGGAGAGGATTCCGTGCTAACAGAACTCCGTTCCAAAAGACGAAATGCCAAAAAAATTGAAAAAATTTCCAAGGCCATGATGCAGAGAGGCCACACCAGGGACTCAGTACAGTGCCATGTGAAAGTTAAGGAGCTCAGACAAGCCTACCAGAAAACCAAAGAAGCAAACGGAAGGTCCGGGGCAGGGCCACAAACATGCCGCTTCTACGCTGAGCTGCATGCAATTCTGGGGGGGTCCGCCACCACTACCCCACCCCTGTCCGTGGATTCCGAGGTGGGGGTGGTAATCGCAGCCATGGCTGAGGATTCTGCGGACGGAGAAGATGAAGAGGAGGATGAGCATGCAGAGAGCACACAGCACTCCGTTCTCCCCAACAGTCAAGATCTTTTTCTCACCCTGTGTGAAGTACTCTCCGAACCCTCGCAAGGCATTATCCCAGACAATGAAGCCATGGAAGGGACCTCTGGTGAGTATACCTTTGTAAATATAAAACGTGGTTTAAATGCAAGTGTTTTTTAATGATTAATTTGCCCTGAGGACTTGGGATTCATTTGTGGCCAGTACAGCTACGGGAAAAGTCTGTTAACGTGTCTGGGGATGGAGTGGAAATCCTCCAGGGACATCTGTATTAACAGGTGTGTTGTGAGCAAGACACAAGAAGTCGTTCTTCTGCTCTACTCTGCGCTGGTTAGGCCTCAGCTGGAGTATTGTGTCCAGTTCTGGGCACCGCATTTCAAGAAAGATGTGGAGAAATTGGAGAGGGTCCAGAGAAGAGCAACAAGAATGATTAAAGGTCTTGAGAACATGACCTACGAAGGAAGGCTGAAAGAATTGGGTTTGTTTAGTTTGGAAAAGAGAAGACTGAGAGGGGACATGATAGCAGTTTTCAGGTATCTCAAAGGGTGTCATCAGGAGGAGGGAGAAAACGTGTTCACCTTCGCCTCTAAGGACAGAACAAGAAGCAATGGGCTTAAACTGCAGCAAGGGAGGTTTAGGTTGGACATTAGGAAAAGGTTCCTAACTGTCAGGGTGGTTAAACACTGGAATAAATTGCCTAGGGAGGGTGTGGAATCTCCATCTCGGGAGATATTTAAGAGCAGGTTAGATAAATGTCTATCAGGGATGGTCTAGACAGTATTTGGTCCTGCCATGAGGGCAGGGGACTGGACTCGATGACCTCTTGAGGTCCCTTCCAGTCCTAGCGTCTATGAATCTCCCCTAACCCTAACCCTCACCCTCACCCTAACCCACTATCCCACACAATGAAGCCATGGAAGGGACCTCTGGTGAGTGTACCTTGTAAATATAAAACATGGTTTAAAAGCAAGAGTTTTTTAATGATTAATTTGCCCTGAGGACTTGGGATGCATTCGCGGCCAGTACAGTTACTGGAAAAGTCTGTTAAGATGTCTGGGGATGGAGCGGAAATCCTCCAGGGACATCTCCATGAAGCTCTCCTGGAGGTACTCCAAAAGCCTTTGCAGAAGGTTTCTGGGCAGGGCAGCCTTATTCCGTCCTCCATGGTAGGACACTTGACCACACCATGCATGTAGCAAGTAATCTGGTATCATTGCATGACAAAGCCTAGCTGCGTATGGTCCTGGTGTTTGCTGGCATTCAAGCAACATCCGTTCTTTATCTCGCTGTGTTATCCTCAGGAGAGTGATATCGTTCATGGTAACCTGGTTGAAATACAGGAATTTAATTAAGGGGACAGAGATGGCTATTCCTACTGGGCTGTTTGCCTGTTGCTTAAAAGAAATCCTTCCTTGCAGGTAGCCAAGCAGGGGGATGGGTGCGGGGGTGATTGGCGCTGAGCTTTTCACGTTTGGCTAGTAGGGATCTTCCCTGCTACCAGCCATGCGGTGCGGGGGGAAGGGTGGTGTTTAGCAGTGATCTTCCATGATACCAGCCACGTGGTGGGGGGAGGGGTAAAGCGATCATCCCAGAGAATTGGATGGGGGGTGGTTTCTGCTGCTGCATGTTAACAGGAAAGAAGCAGCACTCAACGGGCTTTGCTTGGTATTTGGGAAAGGAGGCCACTGTGTATATGAAGGCTGCAGAAGCCGAAAGACAATGGCTTACCATGGCCGCATGCAAGTTGAATTCTGCTGCCTGGACCTGCAGCTGTGAGATCTCTAACACCAGAGCCGCAGGCACTCAATATTAAGATGCAAAATGCGACCTTGTAGTGAAATCACATGTGCTATGTAAGGTGAATAGTGTTGTTCACCGTGAAAGAGTATGACCATTGTTCTGTAAAATGTATCTTTTAAAATACTTCTCTCCCTTTTTTCCCTCCTTCATGCAGCTGCAAATTTTTCAAGCCTCCCTACTCCATCCCAAAGGCTAGCTCAGATAAGGCGGAGGAAAAAAAAAACGCAAGAAGAAATGTTTTCGGAAATCATGGAAGTGACCCGCAATGAAAGAGCTCATCTGAATGAGTGGAAGGACGTGGTACCAAAGTACAGGAAAGATGCCAGTGACCGTGAGGACAGGAGGGACCAACGTGAGGACAGGAGGGACGAACGTGAGGACAGGAGGGACGCTCGAGATGAGAGGTGGCGGCAGGAAGATCAGCGGTGGCGGGATGCAACTCTGGGGCTGCTGCGTGATCAAACTGACATGCTCCGGCATCTGGTGGAACTTCAGGAATGGCAGCAGGATCACAGAGTGCCGCTGCAGCCCCTGTATAACCACCCTCACCCCTCACCATGTTCCACATCCTCCTCACCCAGACGTGTAAGAACGCGTGGGGGGAGGCTCCGTGCACCTGCCCACTCCACCCCCGTGGACAGCCCAGCCAAACGGCTGTCATTATTGTGAAATATTTTTAGTGGCCTTTTCCGTCCCTCCTATCCTCCTCCCAAACCACACCCGGGCTACCTTCTCAGTTCTCTCCCTCTTTTTATAATGAATTAATAAAGAATACTTGATTTTTAAACGAGAGTGACTTTATTTCCTTAAGCAAGCTGTAATCGAAGAGGGAGGGTGGGTTGCTTACAGGGAATGAGTCAATCAAGGCGGGGGGTGTTCATCAAGGAGAAACAAACACAGCAGTCACACCATACCCTGGCCCGTGATGAAACTGGTTTTCAAAGCTTCTCTGATGCGCACCGCTTCCTGGTGTGCTCTTCTAATCGCCCTGGTGTCTGGCTGGGAGTAATCAGCGGCCAGGTGATTTGCCTCAGCCTCCCACCTCGCCATAAAGGTCTCCCCCTTACTCTCACAGAGATTGTGGAGCACACAGCAAGCAGCAATAACAAAGGGGACATTGGTTTGGCTGAGGTCTGAGTGAGTCAGTAATGTGCGCCAGCGTGCCTTTAAACGGCCAAATGCACATTCCACCACCATTCTGCACTTGCTCAGCCTGTAGTTGAACATCTCCTGACCACTGTCCAGGCTGCCTGTGTATGGCTTCATGAGCCATGGCATCAAGGGGTAGGCTGGGTCCCCCAGGATAACGACAGGCATTTCAACATCCCCAACTGTTATTTTCTGGTCTGGGAAGTAATTCCCTTGCTGCAGCCGTTTAAACAGAGTAGTGCTTCTGAAGATGTGAGCGTCATGAACCCTTCCCGGCTATCCCACGTGGATGTTGATGAAACGTCCCTTGTGATCCACTAGTGCTTGCAGCACCATTGAAAAGTACCCCTTGCGGTTTACGTACTGGGTGCCCTGGTGCTCCGGTGCCAAGATAGGGATATGGGTTCCATCTATCGCCCCCCCACAGTTAGGGAATCCCATTGCAGCAAAGCCATCCACTATGGCCTGCACGTTTCCCAGAGTCACAACCTTTCATAGCAGCAGCTTAGTGATTGCTTTGGCTACTTGCATCACAGCAGCCCCCACAGTAGATTTGCCCACTCCAAATTGATTCCCGACTGACCAGTAGCTTTCTGGCGTTGCAAGCTTCCAGAGGGCTATTGCCACTCGCTTCTCAACTGTGAGGGCTGCTCTCATCTTGGTATTCTGGCGTTTCAGGGCAGGGGAAAGCAAGTACAAAGTTCCATGAAAGTGCCCTTACACATGCGAAAGTTTCGCAGCCACTGCGAATCGTCCCAAACCTGCAACACAATGCGGTCCCACCACTCTGTGCTTGTTTCCCGGGCCCAAAATCGGCGTTCAATGGCTAGAACCTGCCCCATTACCAGCAGGATCTCCAAAGCACAGGGGCCCGCAGTTTGAGAGAATTCTGTGTCCATGTCCTCATCACTCTCATCGCCGCGCTGCCGTAGCCGCCGCCTCCTCGCCTGGTTTTGCAGGTCCTGGTTCAGCATAGACTGCACGATAATGCGCGAGGTGTTTACAACGTCCATGATTGCTGTCTTGAGCTCAGCAGGGTCCATGCTTGCCGTGGTATGGCGTCTGCACAGTTCACCCAGGAGAAAAGGCGCGAAACGGTTGTCTGCTGCTTTCACGGAGGGAGGGGTGAGGCTGTACCCAGAACCACCCGCGACAATGATTTTTGCCGCATCAGGCACTGGGATCTCAACCCAGAACTCCAAGGGGCGGGGGAGACTGCGGGAACTATGGGATAGCTACGGGATAGCTACCCACAGTGCAACGCTCCGGAAATCGACACTAGCCTCAGTATATGGACGCACACCGCCGAATTAATGTGCTTAGTGTGGCCGCGTGCACTCGACTTTATACAATCTGTTTTAAAAAACTGGTTTATGTAAAATCGGAATAATCCCGTAGTGTAGACATACCCTGAGCCCTGTCCGGTTGCATCTTCTCTATGCTGCCTTGGTGGAAAACAAGAAAAAACACTTATGTTGTTGATATTGCCAAAGTCCAGAAATTCCTGATTAAAAAGACATTGAGAATTGACCCTGGTGAAGAAACAAAGAATTACACACTGGCAGGACGAAATTTGTGGGACTTATGTTTGGAATTGTGGTATTAATTGAATTTCGGGGTTTATTCTACAGGCTGCGCCCTGTGTTTTGGATAAATCCTTCAGTATGTATAGCCCACCCTAATTGAATTGTAAATGATATGTCCTTATTTTATTGAGGCTGAGAAAGCATTGCCGTGGGAGCTAGTATGTTTGAATTTTTGAATGGCCAGCTGATGGCCATTCGGAGTGATTTTGAGCACCAGGATAGCCCACTGCCCTTACAAATATATTAGGAGTACCATCTGATCTGGAGTTGTAAAAATATATTTAGACACTGTTTAAGTAAAAGTGTAAATGTTTGCAGTGCCCCTCCCCAGCATGTAAACCGGTTGAGTTGGGGGGTGAGGGCTTTTACATATTGAACCCTGCCGGGTTCATGGGGAGGATGAATGTGAAATTATTTACCCCAGCTTTTTAGAGCTTAATTGTTTGTTGTTTTTCAAGTTTGAGAAAACTCAGCCAACGGGTTTGTTGAGTATTCTCAAAGGGGGGAATTGTGGATTGTTTAGGCATAAATTTAGGTAATTTGGGAGAATGGCTTTGAATTTATGTGATCTAAAGCACCTTTATGTAAAGTGCTTTTGTTAGCCTTTTTAGATTTTTGTAAATTCTGTATTATGTACTGATTATTGGCAGTTGTATGATTGTTTGATATTTGATGTAGCCCCCACGGTGGGAAAGTACAGATAGTTGTTCACAGAAGATACCAGAAAGGTAGGGGCTAGTACGGTTTAGCAAGAGGAAATATGGATCGGGCCCAGGCAGGCACGCAATAGATAGAGAACTTGAAGAGGAAAAAAGGATTGGGCCCAAGCGGACAGGCAACAGACAACAAGCTTGGAATACTGGTTGATAACCTGGAGGGAATAGCAGTTGAATTTAGAAGTAAGTCAGGATGCAATTGTATTATTGTAAATGATTTAATGGATGATGTAATTTTTTTTTTGCTTGATAGTAATAAGGGTATTTGTATATTGTATGTAATGATTGCTTGCCCAGTAGGGGTAGTTTTGTTTTTGTTTTTTAGATATTAAAGAAAATTGGTGTTAGCTGCATAGTATTTAATAAGGACCATGCATTTATTATGGAGTTTAAATTTATGTTTTATGTTTTATGTTTGTTTTTGGCCAGAATGATTGTTGTGTTGTTAAGATTTTTATGTGGTTTATGTTGTGTTTTTTTTTAGGACCCCCCCCCCTCCCTCAGTGTCAGTTTGATCACCTGACATATGAGGGATGAATTGGTAATAGAAATTTGTTACAATTTGGTGTGCAATAGAGAATGGGGGAATCCTGCAGAATTTATTATTTGTTGTTGTTGTTGTATTTTATGTTTTATGTTTTGTTTTGTTTGATGTTGTTGGTGTTGTATGTTATGAATTGCATGGTTATTGGTGAGCTTTGTAGCATAAGGTATATTAATTTTTTTGTTTTGTTTGTATGCCTTCTGCTATAAGTTTGGTGTAGTTTATTGGATGTTTTTAATTTTTTTGTGTTTAAGAATAGGGGGGAGATGTCCGGTTGCATCTTCCCTATGCTGCCTTGGTGGAAAATTACAGCAGCGTGGTTACAAGAACAGAGGGATGAGATAAAGTTGTTATGCCAGAGCGAGGCAAATGCCAGGTGGCCTAGCTGAGATTGTTTTTAAGGTCCCAGATGGATTCCGGCGAAGTGGGTCCGGCCTTGGCTGATTTTGGCGCAGAGTGCCATAAATACTACGGCCTTTTGCTTGCCCCATGTTGCTGCAGTGGAAGCCCTTATTGAAAACCTGCTTTGTGGGTGTTTGCACATTGGCAGAACCCTCCTGGCCCCTTGGGCCACTTGCGTTACCTGGAGGAGGGATGTTTAGGTAAAAGTAGGGCACTGCGGAAGATATTGTTACGGTTTAGTTAGGCAGCTGGTGTTTAGATTTGCTTTTAGTTTTGCTGTGTAATAGATTGTAGTAATGTGATGCTATGAGCTGGGAATGTTTTGCTGTGCCTTCCCTTTTTTATTATGAGAAAAGGGGGGAAGTGTGGGATTGTTGTGCATGAGAGTGTGGGAAATTGATATGCAAGTCTCTAGGATGAGGCTAGTTCTTATCTGCTGGTAGGCAGTAATAGGATAATAAATTAAAAAGCTGTCTAGGATGATGTTACCCAATGAAGTTACAGCTGCTGCCTGTGTGTATTTTATTAACCAATTAGCAATTGCTTGATTGCTTGCTTTAAGTGTATAAAGATGTATGCTGGAGAGAAATAAAATGACTTTGCTTTCAATCATATTGATGGTCGAGCTCTGTCCACGCACGCCTGCGCTGCAACAGAGCCCCACCTCCTGTCACTGCCTGGCTGCGAGCTGCCGGCTGAGGAGACGAGCAGGGGCTGACAGAGGCCGGGTCTCTCCTAGTTAGGAGAGAATGCTGTGTGGGGCACCCCCTTCGGGTGGGGGGGGTATTGCAGCCATTTGCCTGCGTGGACGTGATTAAACACAACCCCCTCCCCCAGTGCACACGCCCTGATCTGTCTGTGCAGCCCCTCGGCACAAGGCGGCCGATGAAGAACAAATCACTGACGTGCCTGGTGCGGCTGAAGCCTGGGGGCCGATGCTCCCTGTTCCGGCCCCTTGTGTCATCGCTCACCCCTTTGTCCGGTGGGGTGACCCTGCACCCTGCAGCGCCAGCCCCGGAGATCACGAGTCAGGCCCCAGAAATACAGGAGCTGCCACCAGTATTACAGGGCAGGGCTGTTTATTCATTGTTGGGGGTTCAAGCCTTTAGGGGTCACGTTTCCAGCTGTTCTCTGCAACGGCGAAGGTGAGAAATGTCCTTCTCTTTTCAAACGCAGGGGCGGGAGCAGAGCTGTGTCAGGTGTAGAACGTTCTCTGTGACTGCCAAGTTGGGGTGGGGCAATGGTGACATAATGCAGCATAGGGACCTACAGAAAGTCGGGGTGGGGGGCTGCCCCCTTTTCCCCATAGCCAATGCTGCTTGTTTAAATGCAAGCTGAGACTCTGCCATAATCACATGGCTCCTGGAGCTGGGACTTGACACTGAATATCACAAGACTCATGGTAGACTCCCAATGGGGAGGTATCCGTAGCCCCACACCACAGCTGGGGGCCGGGCGGGACGCTGAGCTGTTCTGGGTCCAGGGATCGTACCAGCCCATTGACTCAGGACTGTGACCGACAGGAATGGCCGCCTGGGGGGATGAGCAGCAAACCGTGCTGCACAGGTCAGGAGGGGGCTCGCGTCTGGGTGTCCCTGGACAAAGCCTCGTGTCTGAGGTTCTGTCTCTGTTGGGGGGGGGCGGTTACAAATCACAGGCCATGTCCCAGGTTTTTGCAGAGTGGACAAGCTGCAGCTCAGACGGAGCCTCCATTGGTCCGTTTCCCTGTCGGTCCCCAGCTGATTGGTCCATCCCCCTGCAGCCACAGGATCCCGCCCCCCAGGCCCAGCTGGGGATGGGGGCCCGCAGCTGTCGCTGCCCCCCCCAGTGAGTGCCCCTGCTCCAGCCTCCAGCACACCACGGGCAGGGGTTCGATTGTACCCACCTGCTCCCCACTCCTCAGGCAGTGCCCTCTTTATGGGAACCTGAACCATGGTCACCCTGCCAGGGGGCCCAGGTGACACTCAAAGAGGTGGCTGCGGGGGGCTGCTTTGGGCAGGGCCGGCTCCAGAGCCCAGCGGGGCAAGCCCCTGCCTGGGGCGGCCCTTTCCCGGGGGGGCGGCAGGCTGGGCCGGCGGACCTGCCGCAGTCATGCCTGCGGGAGGTCCACCGGACCCCTGGGAGCAGCGGACCTGCCGCAGGCATGACTGCGGAGGGGACGCTCGTCCGGCGGCTCGGCTGGACCTCCCGCAGGCATGATTGTGGCAGCTCAACCGGAGCCGCCGGACCTGCGAACCGCCCGCAGCTGCGGGAGGTCCAGCCGAGCCGCGCGACCAGTGGACCCTCTGCAGTCATGCCCGCGGGAGGTCCGCTGCTCCCGCGGCTCGGGGGCGCCTCCCGGGCATGACTGCTTGGGGCGGCCAAAAACCTAGAGCCTCCCCTGGCTTTGGGGAGACTGATCCCCCGGCTCTCAGACCCCTGGGGGCTGGGGGACGTTCTCCCCTCCAAACCCTCCTGAGGATCCCCCCAGCCCGGCCCCCCTCCCAGAATCCTGCCCCCTGCCCTGGGTGACAGAGCCGGCGCCAGGCACAAGCGACTGGGCAATTGCTTAGGGCCCGGAGCAGCTCAGCAGGGCCCCATTCGCTTTTGTTATAACTGTGACGAAGTCGGGGGGGTTTCTTGGTTTCCTAGGGGCTGCATGCAGGGGAGTGGGACTCAGTGTCCCGGGTGTCACTGGTTAACGAGGGGAGGGGAGCGGGAGTTTGTTGGGACACAGGACCGGAGAGGGAACTCGGGACCCCGGCCGATGGCCTGGAGGATGGAGACCCCAGTGACCGGTGACCTGGGGACCCGGAGACCCAGCTCAGGAGTCGCAGCCGGTTCTGGCCAGTGGGGGACAATGGGCTGCGGGGAGAGGACCCCGGTGACCTGACCAGCCGGCTCCAGCCACAGGGGCCAGAGGGGGGCTGAGAGCGGAGGAGACCCAGGCCTTCCTGTTCACGGCCCTGTGTCCCTGGAGAGAAGCCAATGGACAGAGGGGGCTTGGGGCCGGGGGTATCGGAGGCCCAGCTGGGAGCAGGGGGGCTCGGGGCTGGAGAGGGGGAGCAGGCAGAGCCCCCATGGCTGCAGGGGGACTGGGATGTGCTGGGCTGAGGGAGGCCAGGCCTGAGGCCGGAGAGTTTCCTGTGCTGGGTTCAGCTCTCAATAAACCTCCTGTGTTACGCTGGGGGAGAGTCGCTCCGGGCTAGAGAACGGGCGGGGGGGCGGGGGGGATCGTCCCCTTCGGGGGTGAGGAGGCCCGGGGGGCCCAGAGCGAGGGGACTCCCTGGGGGGCCCACGGCAGAGGCAGACGTGCTGAGGCTCAGAGAGGTGCGGCTCCAGGAGGTGGAGGGGCCTGACCCCAGGAGAGAGGGGCCCCCCGAGAAGGGCTGTCGCACTGAAGAGGGTTCCCCCCCCGGACCGCACAGGGCCACGCGTGGGCACGATCTGTGAGTCCGTGACAGGGACGGAGGGGGCTGTTCTGGTTAGCACGGGGTGGGATGGGAGCTGAGCCCCATCACAATTCCTGGGGGGACCCAGCCCCCCCCACCCCAGGGGATTCACCCTCAGCCCAGTGGGAAGGGGGTTCAGGGGGCGGGGCTGGGCCCTTCCCCTGGCTGATCCGGCTCGGTGAGTGTCTGGGTGTCACGGGATCAGTAACTGTAAACTCCTATCGCTGCACTTTGCCCCGTGTTACAGCCGCTCCCCGTGATCCATGGAAAGTGAAAGGGAACTCGCTGGGGGCCCTGCCAGCCCGGAGATGGAGACAGTGACTCTGGGGAGGGGCCATGGGGCTGGCAGATCTCCGACTGGAAGGCTGGTCTCAGCTCTGCGCTGGGAGGAGCCGGAGCGGCCCCGAGCCGGCAGGGCTGTGTGGGGTGTGGCGGTGGCTGGTTTCTGTGCCAGGAAGGACTTGGGACTTGAAGGTGATTCCTGCCTCCTCATAAAGGGCTTTTATGGCCCTTGGGGCGTCGTCGTGGGAGGGAAAGCGAAAGCAAATCCGCTCACGGCCCCGAGATGGCGACTCTGTGGGGACGGAGGGCAGGGGCCATGGGGCTGGGGGGTCTCCTCCTCCCCCTCCTCGTCCTCGGGGTGGCCGGTAAGTACCGACCCCTGGTGTCCTGGGGCAGGGCAGGGCCCCGGGGCTCCCAGCAGAGTAAAGTCCTGGGGACGGGGCCTGGGTACAGGGGGGTCAGTCACTGCCCAGCTCTGCCCCAGCTCTGTGCCCCAGTGGGGTGAGCCGGGCTAGTGCCGACAGGGCCACGGTCAGAGATCGCTCGAGGGGTGTGAACAGGGCTGGAGCGAATGCGGGAAGAAGCCCAGAGCTATTGGCTAAACCTCCCTTTGCTGCATTGTCCTGGCTCGGAGGGATCCCGTGTGGGACGATTTGGGAAGGAGAAGGGGGCGTGTCTAGTAACTGATACACCCAAAGGAGCCAGCACCAGCCAGCACCTGCCCCAGGTACCCACCATCTCCCCTCCCTGCGGGACCAGATCCCATCACTGGCTCGTCCATCCCCAGGCAGCGACCTCCCCCCCGCACGGCCCAGCCCTGCACAGAGCCCCAGAGCCTGATTTTCTCTTTCCCTGTGCAGGTTCCCGGCTGCAGCTAGTCACAGATCCCTCCTCCCGGGCCCTGCTGGGCTCTGGGACGCTGGTGAAATGTCGGTTCGACGTCGGGGGGCCGGTCGATCTGAGCGCCCTGCGGGTTCAGTGGTATCTGTGGGAGGAGAGGATCGCGCAGTACGACCAGGGCAGGGTTGAATCCCAGGTCAGAGGGAGCCTGTCGGAGCAGGAGTTGGAGAATGGAAATGCATCCCTGTGGCTCTCCAGTGTGACGGTGTCGGATATGGGCCTGTATAAATGTGTTGTTGGCTACGGTACGGAGCAGCTGCAGGGAGAGACGACCCTCCATGTGCTCGGTAAGGACAGGAGACAAGTTCGGACGTTCCCTGGCTGGGAACTCAGGGCTGGCTGGTACTGGGTTGGTCCCACAATCCAGCAGGTGGAGGAGGGGGTGGGGGGTGGTAAGGACTTGTCTACACTGGATTGCTCTGGTTTAAGTAAAGGTGTGAATTGAAACCGAGTTCAGTAACCCAGCACAACCCCCCAGTGGATGCTGTTACTGGCGGCTGTGACCGGTGTACAGCCGTGCACGGTGAGCTGATCAGTGTCGGGTGTAAGGGAAAGTGAAACAGCGAAAGTTAAACCAGTGACAGGGTGTGTGGACAGGGCAGGCGAGGATGCGAACACTGGCCCGGGCAGCGGAGGCAGTGACGGGTTTCACACACAGCCGCTCTCCCACCTGAAGGTGTGACAGTGACGCTGGCAGAGCAGGTGCCAGCTCATGCCAGGGTCCCCGTGTCTCAGCTGAACACTGACAGAGACGGAGCTGGGATCGGCCTGGCTCACCTGTGGGTCAATATTGCTGGGACCGTGAGTCCAGACCGGTCAGCAGCTGTGTCACCACCTGCCCTGCACCCTGGGGTGCCTCCCAGTGCTTCCTGCTGCAGAACCCACCCTGGGCTCCTGAGAGCCAGACCAACAGCCTGCAGCTCCCACCCTGTGTGTAGCCACAGCCCTGGGCCGGCAGCCCTGACCCCGCAGCCTGTCAGCAAACCCCAGCCACGCTCTGGCTTCCACCAGACGTGGTTACTGACAACGCGCTCCCTGTCCCAGACGTTCCCGGCCCAAGAGTCCGTGTTCTGCACGGTCCAGCCCTCTCCTGCGCAGTCCAGACAGCTCAGGCCGTTACCCTCTGCAGGGATCAGACTACAACAGTCTGCTGCCGTGCAGGGAACTACCCCAGCAATTCACAGCCCTGGATTCGTTTTAACTAAAGAGTGAACAAGTTTATTTAACTGCAGCGAGAGAGATGTTAAGTGAGCACAAGTCTGAGGCGCTAAAATCAGAAATGGCTACAGGAGAAATGAAGATAAAACGTTTTCTGAACGTAACGAACTAGACTTGGTTCAAGGTGAGGTTCTCCCCACAGGCTCCCGGTAACTCAGCTGCCCAAATTCCCAGGCCAGGATCTGGCCCAATGTCTAAAGACGGTTTCTTTTGTCTGCTTAGGTCAGACAGAGAGAGGTGGGTAGGGAGAGATGTTAGGGGGCTTATTCCTTCCCCCTCTCACTTCCCTGGCCCTTCTCGCATGAACAGAGAGCAACAACACCCGACGTCTGAAGGAGCAAACAATTCGATGTTTATTGGGGTGAACTTCCAGCGAGCACGATTCCAGCTTCCTTCCTCAGTGTTCCCTTCCCAGCTCTGACACCACAGAGCCTGGCCTGTGTCCCTGTTCCTGTTCCCATTTCCCCCCTTAGCAAAACATGATCCCAATTCCCCCATCCCCAGTCCCTGTTCCCATTCCCCCTGCCCCCACTTCCTGATTGACTGCAGACTAGATAGTAAAACCTGAGTTCTGCTTAGCTAGACCCTAACCAGTCATTTTACTGACATGTAACTAACCAATCCTAACATATTGCACCATGGTTATTTAACCAGTTATATCCCACCACCTTCATTGGTTTACACCCAACAAAATTAATTATACAGCGACAGAAACACTCTCAGAACCAGACAGAGATTATAGAGACAGACAATAGGGACGTGGAGACGGCAGGGATAGAACAATACAGAAATGAGGGTTTCACACTCCAGCTATTGATAAGTGAGTTCTTGCCAGACAGGCTGCCATCAGACTAAGTTTCCTTTTCCATCGTCTAGGCTCTTCCCTTTCTCTGGAGGTGATGGAATATCAGGACAGGACTGTATTCCTAAGAGCCCAATAGCACTTTATTTCAATGGGACTAGTTTGGAATGTGTGGATGCCTCTGCTGCTTAGCCGAAGAACCAGGCCTCAGACTGTCACAGTAAGAGAAGGCCACTACACAGACAGGCAGTGATTTTTTATTCTTTCTTTGATATCTCTATAACTGTGGGGTTGCATCTTCCCTATGCTGCCTTGGTGGAAAGTTACAGCAGCGGACATCAAGGACAGTGGGGTGAGATAAAGTTGTTGTGAGAAAGTAGGGAACTGCCAGAGGGAGGCAGACGCCAGGTGGCCTAGCTGGGATCGGTTTCAAGGTGATAAACAAGTCCATAAATCAGATGAGTTGCATGGGAAATGGGAAATCAGTAAGCAAAGGGCCATGTGTGTGAAAAGCGTGTGTATCGGACAAAGAACCAATCAGCAGCAATGTGATGTTGGTGTGTCTGACGTTTGCTAATATGGAGAAGCCTATATAATATGATGCATTGTAAATAATAAACGATTCTGCTTGCAATCATATTGGTTGTTGTGCTTTATCCGTCCCGCATGTGTAACGCAACAAATGGTGACCCCGACGTGATGCGATTCACACAGTTTGGATCGTTCGCCGGGAAGTGAAAAAGCGGGGATTACAGCCGGCAGGAGGTACCGTGGAATAGCGGCTCCTGGGCGTCCGAGAGAGGCGCGTTTGAGCTCATAGGTAAACGGCTGGCTAAGTTATGGGTACCGCTGTATCAGCTGAAGAAAAGATAATACAGAAGTTTTTATTGCACATCATGAACCGACAGGGGGAAAAGATCTCCCCTGCTGCACTGACTCACTTATTAAGAAAAGAGGGGGAGCTGGGGAGGCTCCTCCTAACCGCCCTTCGGGACCAGGACGAGGAGGTGCTCCGCTGGAAGCAAGCCCTGGACGGGAAGACGTTGGAGTGCACGGCGCAGGCAGAGGCTCGTGCCGTGGCCCCGGAGGTCGTTCGGACCTACAAGCAAGTAAGTTGTTTTGGCAGGAGCCTGGAGAAGGCGTCCTACGCTGGCTGGTCTGAGCCTGGGACAATGCCGAGAAAACCGTTATGCTTCTCCGGTATGAGCTGCAACAGCTGGGTGTTCTGACACAGGATGCACAGATTAAAAGAAGCCAAGCAGGGAAGGAAAAAGAACAGAATGAGTTAACCGAAGAAATCTTTCTGGCCCCGGTCAAGGACACACGGCTCACAGCTAAGACTTGGTGGACAGCCAAGACAAAGGGGGGCTTGACTGGGCCCAAAAAGCTGTGAGAGCTGAAAAACCCTACCAGGCACTAACGGAATGTGTTAGCTGTCTCTTCTCACAGGCATGGAAGAGCTGCCCAAAGATCCTAGCAGCCCTGCCACTCCTTGGAACCAGGAGACTGACTGCCTGGACCCATGATTCTCACTGCAAAAGACCCCTTCACATCAGGAGAATTTTCCTACTGATGATTGGCCTATTTTTTTTTCTAGCTCCATTGTGCTTCTAAACAGCAGGAAAAAAGGACAAGGTGACGTGCTGGCTAACCTCTCCCTTGTCCGCTGCAGCCCCCATTGTGCCATTGGATTTCTTTTGAAAAAAGCTAAACCATTACAGGATGATGTCCTGGTAATTTCCCCCGTAGAAGCTGAACCACGACGGTGGTGGAAAAGAAGAAAAAACACTCACATCATTAACATTGCCAAAGTCCAGAAATTCCTGACTAAAAGGACATTGAGAACTGACCCTGGTGAAGAAACAAAGAATTGTACACTGGCAGGAAGAAATTTGGGACTCCTGCTGAGAAATGTGGTATTGATTGGATCTTGGGGTTTATTTTACAGGCTGCGCCCTGTGTTCTGGAGAAATTTTTTTTTTAGCATGTATTGCCCTCCCTAATTGGATTGTAATGATATTGCCCTTATTTAGTTTTTTATTGTTGGAGCTCCGCTAACCCAAGTACAGACTGGAGTTGGTGAGTTACATGTCATTTCCGCCATTGGTTTTAGGATCCAAAGGCTACTGGCAGAGATGGTATGGGCTATTACTGAGGCTGGGAAAGCATTGCTGTGGGATTTAGTACGTTTAAAATCCTGAATGACCAGCTGATGGCCATTCGGAGTGATTTTAAGCACCAGGATGGCCCACTGCCCTTACAGATACATCAGGAGTACCATTTGATCTGGGGTTGTAGAGACATACCTGGACACTGTCTGGGTGGAAGTGTGAACATTCGCAGTGCTCCTCCCCAGCATGTGGACCGGTTGGGGGGTGAGGGTTCTCACATACCGAATCCTGCCGGGTCCATGGGGAGGATGATTGTGGAACTAATTACCCCCTTATTACTAACCCCAGCTTTTTAGAGCTTGATTGCTTTTTGTTTTTAAAGTTTGAGAAGACTCAGCCAAAAGTTTGTTGAGTATTCTCAAAGGGGGGAGGAGTTGGTGTTACTAGGCATAAATCTAGGTAACTCGGGAGGATGGCTTTGGGCCTGTGTGACCCAAAGTACCTTTATGTAAAGTGCTTTTGTTAGCCTTACCTGATTTTTGTAATTTCTTGTGTTATGTGTGTTGTGTATTTGGTTGTCATGGTTTTTGTTGCTATGGCAACTGAGTTAGATTATTATGGGTTAGCTCAGCCGGTTTCAACCGGCTGAGTGAGCTCTCTGTATATCTGTAAATAAAATGGAGGTTTTGGTTAGCTGCCTGCTCTCTGGCCTCAAGTGATTGCTTCCTACACCGGCTGCCCCAAGGATATAACACTGGCGACGAGGGTGAGACTCGGTGCTGCTCCAGTAACAGAAGGAAGTAGAAGTTAAGGTAAAGACCAAACAAAGAAAAAAAGCTGCTTGTTTGCACTGACTGTGAAAGTGAAACTAAAAATCATGGCTACTCTGACCAGGCCCCTGGAGCCTTTTGATGAGAATACAGA
The DNA here is from genome assembly GCF_020497125.1 of Mauremys mutica. Taxonomy (NCBI): domain Eukaryota; kingdom Metazoa; phylum Chordata; order Testudines; family Geoemydidae; genus Mauremys; species Mauremys mutica. The sequence continues at coordinate 158,158,070 of NC_059075.1, forward strand.
GCAGTGGCATGTGTATACTGAGCGTTTTGAGCTTTTTGGTATTGCAAATGACATTACAGAAGCGAAGAAGGTGCCAATATTCTTAACTGTTGTAGGGGCTAAAACCTACTCTCTGCTACGCAGCTTACTACACCCTGTTAAGCCTGAGACTAAATCTTACAGTGACATTGTGGAAATCCTGGGGTCTCATTTCTCCCCAAAACCACTGGTAATTGCTGAAAGATATAGGTTCCACAAAAGAGACCAAAAGGAAGATGAAACAGTTGTACAATTTGTAGCCATTTTAAAAAAGCTAGCAGAACACTGTGAATTTAAAGAGATGTTAAATGATGCCCTGTGTGACAGGTTAGTGTGTGGCCTCTGCAGTGAAGCTATACGGAAGCGCCTACTGACAGAGGCTCAGCTTACATTACAGAAGGCTGTTGATATTGCTGTCTCCATGGAACTGGCTACAAGGGAGGCACAATACATCGGTGCATCCCCTAGGGTGCAAAAAGTGTCACAAGAACTGACCCACAAAACGGTGCAGAGTCAAGAATGTTACCGCTGTGGTAAGCTGGGTCACCAGGCATCAGAATGCTGGTGTAAGGACCTGGTGTGTCGACACTGTGGCAAAAAGGGACACATTGAGTATGCCTGTAAACAAAAGAAAAAGAGGCCTGTGGTCTGGCCGACAAAAAGAGGAACCTTGCATACCCTAGAGCAGACCCAGGATGATCAAGGTGACACCTCCTCACAAGAGGAAGTGCCACTGCATGTTTTGTCTTTGTCAGCGGGCTCACATGAATACTGGGTAACCCCTTTATTGGAGGGCAAACCTATACGCATGGAACTAGACACCGGTGCAGCTGTCTCGCTGGTTCCTGAGACTGTGTATAAGGAAAAGCTACAGCATCTTCCGCTTAAGGCAACAAAAACTGTTCTGAAGACGTATACAGGTGAAGCTGTGCCCATGTTGGGCACTATTGATGTTAAGGTGGAGCTCAATGGACAGGCGGCTAAATTGCCACTGTTTGTGGTGAGAGGTGACTACCCAGCCTTAATGGGTAGGTCTTGGCTTGGGAAGATTCAACTGAACTGGGCAGAAGTGCACCGGATGACTAAAGAAGAAACCAGTCTAACCCCTATTCTAAGGAAACATGCTGCTATTTTTGGAGATGATTTGGGAAGTATGAAGGGAATCACTGTGACATTGAACATTAAACCTGACAGTCCACCAAAATATCTGAAAGCCCGAACTGTGCCATATGCCATCAGGCCAAAAGTTGAAGCAGACCTGGAGCGCCTGGTCACCAATGGAGTCCTAATACCAGTTACCCATAGCTCATGGGCCACTCCTATCGTTCCAATCGTGAAGAAAGATGGCTCTCTCCGGATTTGCGGTGATTTTAAAGTCACTGTCAACCCAGTGTTGTGTGCAGAGCAATACCCGCTTCCCCGCATCGATGACCTCTTCGCAGGCCTGGCTGGGGGACAAAAGTTCAGTAAGATTGATCTGAGTCAAGCATATTTACAGATGCACGTCGATGAAAAGTCCCAAGAGCTGTTGACTATTGTGACTCATAAGGGGCTTTATCGATACTGTCGCCTACCCTTCGGAATAACATCTGCTCCCGCCCTGTTCCAGAGGGCTATGGACCAGATCTTGTGTGGCTTGTCAGGAGTTCAGTGCTATCTGGATGATATCCTGGTCACTGGAAGAAATGAAGAGGATCACTTAAAGAATTTAGAGGCTACCCTACAAAGACTGGAAGAGTATGGCCTACGAGTTCGCAAAGACAAGTGTGAATTCTTCAAGCCCTCTGTTGAATATTTGGGACACATCATTGATTCTGCAGGTCTTCATAAGGCCCCTGCAAAAGTTAAAGCTATTGTGGAGGCTCCCCCACCTCGAAATGTAAGCCAGCTGCGCTCGTTTCTAGGACTCCTGAACTATTATGGAAAGTTCATCTCACAGTTAGCCACACTGCTAAAACCACTTCATGAGCTCCTTGGGCAGAACAAGGCCTGGAAGTGGACTGAAGCCTGTGATGTTGCGTTTAACAAAGCTAAGGATGCATTGCTAAATTCTGAAGTTCTAACGCACTTTGATCCATCCTTACCACTGCAATTGGCCTGCGATGCCTCCCCTTATGGAGTGGGAGCAGTCGTGTCACATATTATGCCTTCAGGAGAAGAGAGACCTATTGCTTTTGCTTCACGCACTCTAAGCAAAGCAGAAACTAACTACGCCCAAATCGAACGTGAGGCATTAGGAATTGTTTTTAGAATTCGGAAGTTTCATCAGTACCTGTTTGGGCGAAAATTTACTCTTCTTACAGACCATCGATCTCTGACATCAATTTTTGGACCCTACACAGGCATTCCCCCATTAGCTGCTAGTCGTATGCAACGTTGGGCATTGTTACTTTCAGCACACACATATGAAATCAAATATCGGAAATCCACTCTGCACGGCAATGCAGATGGCCTCTCAAGGTTGCCTTTGCCGGTCAAACACCAAGATAGTGCCCAAAAGGAAATCTTCTACTTTGAACAGGTAGAGAATACACCCGTCACTGCTACTCAGATAAAGAAGGCAACTCGCGTTGACCCAGTATTGTCCCACGTTATGGACCTGGTGATGCATGGAAAATCTCGTCAAACCTCTCCGGTCTCATCCGACCTTGTTCCCTACATGTCCAAGCGGACGGAGTTATCGGTCCAATCTGGTTGTTTGTTGTGTGGGAGACGTGTCATTATTCCACCACCCCTGAGATCACAGATGTTAGAACAGCTACATTCCGGTCACTGTGGAATAGTGCGCATGAAGGAAATTGCACGAAGCTATTTTTGGTGGCCTGGACTGGACAGCGCTATTGAAGAGAAGGCAAAAGCTTGTATGTCATGTCAGGGTGTGAGGAATGCACCCCAGTGGGCACCCCTACACCCATGGGACTGGCCTGAAAACCCGTGGCAACGTATTCACGTTGACTTTGCTGGCCCCCTTGAAGGAAGCATGTTCTTGGTGGCAATAGATGCCCATTCTAAATGGCCAGAAGTCTCTATAATGCAGTCCACTTCTGCAGAGAGTACTATCCAAAAACTACGAGGACTCTTTAGTCGTTTTGGTCTGCCAGAACAACTTGTGAGCGACAACGGACCGCAGTTCGTTTCTCAGGAGTTTCAAAATTTTATGAAGGCAAATGGGATACACCACATCACGTCAGCACCATATCATCCGTCCACCAACGGATTAGCTGAAAGATTTGTGCAGACAATGAAAAACGCTTTGAAATCAGCAAGGGGACAACACTCCATTCAAAAGCGTCTGGATACCTTTTTACTTTCCTACAGAAACACACCTCATGCTACGACCCACGCATCTCCGGCCTTTCTAATGATGGGACGACAGCTGCGCACTTGCTTTGATCTGCTGAAACCTTCTGAACCCCGACAAATTGTGCAACATCAGCAGCAATATCAAGTCATCAGACGGGCACCCAGAGCAAAAGATCGAACCTTTAGCCCGGGACAGCCAGTTTTGGCTCGGAATTATACTTCCAGAGCTAAATGGGTTCCGGCCACAGTCATCACTCAAACAGGACCTGTTTCCTACACAGTTCGGACTGCAGAGAATCTTACCTGGCGGCGACATGTAGATCAGCTGTTGCCAGGTCATGCCAGTCCTCAGGACTCATCTGCAGTTGAGGGGTCTGACTTCACCTCTTCTGGTGAGGGACCGAATCACGAGTCACCTGTTTCTGACTGTTCTCCTCCATTACTGCCGGCGGCTGAGATACCCCTTTGCCCAGCACGAGCTGATACCACCTCCTTGTTGTACCAATATAATAAAAACCAGCAGGATCTTATTAAGAGGGATAAGGCAAAGATGCCACATTTATTGTAAATACCATAACAAAACAAAAGACAATGTTTTCCTACTTGTTTCCATTACTACTTATTCCTTACACACAGACACAGACACAGACACATACACACACACACACACACACATATTCATTCACACAATCATTCATTCAGGTTCTGTATAGATGTTATAGTTACCAGCCTAGATGTTGCTCATGCCAAGTTACTGGCCAGGTATCTTGGTCATGAGGATGGAGCCGAGTCTGTGTCAGATGCATCTGATGCTCCTGGAGGTTGGTATCAGAACCATAGACTCAAAGTCCTCAGTCTTTAGAGTCCAGTTTTATAGGGATTTTTCCCTATGTTAGTTCATAGGAGTTGCTTCATTTTGCTGTTGCTAAATCAATCAGCAGATGGCTGGCTCCATTCTGTCAGATACTTGTTTTTCCTTCCTTTGAGGTGGTGGGGGTCATCTGGTTGATCCCACTTGACACCTTCTTCAGCCAACACTGAATTCTTCAGACTGGTAACTCCCTAACCATTCATTTATTGTTTAAACTAGGCATGCATTCACATACATTCTCTATCTTAATTACATCTATTTCACTGTCTCTTTACCTTTTGGGGTGTTACCAATTTATGTGAGACTCCCTGTCTTTTAGCAAGCAAAGATAAAGTGAGATGAAAACTTACAGAGGGTGGGGGTCTCTATCTATACACTATAACAGCTACTGTTTTGGCTTACTTAGAGATAATTAATGTTTAACAAGTTTTATACAAAGTATTTCTTTGAGCTTAACAAGTTTTATACCAAGTATCTCTTTGAGCAGGCTTTACACAGACACAGCTGGTGGCTTGCAGGTTAGAAGCTAAATGTTGGGAATCACAAATTTACTTCTAACATAAACCTTAAGTTATAAAGTATTAATTAACAATAAATCATTTCTCATATAAACCATGTTTAATATAAACCTTCTTTAATATCCCTACATAATCCCCCTTTTGATACTACGATATACATATATTCGTTAGTGTCACTTTCTATGTAACCTGTTTAAAAGAAGGTACTGTGAGGCAACATGGGTTGTGCCAAAAGCACATGCTAAACATTTCAATAATACAAATACAATTTAATACTAAGACAACTATCAAGCGATGTAGCATTACTGATAGGATGCCAGTAGTGGTTGGGGACCATCCAGAGAATATATCATACCAGTGGTAGGTTGTAATTTGACATTGCATTTACATTCATTTACTGGGGGCTGCTAACACTCTGCCCCTTGATCTATGATCATTACAGTAGTTGTTGTCATGGTAGGGCACAGGTGATTTGTTGTAAACAAACCAAACAATTATAACCAGGTGAATATAACTAAAACCATTACAATTGACTAAAGACCAGATATAACCTAAACAGAAATCCAAACAATTATAGTTATAATAATTGGGAATACAATAAAACCATAACCATTACAATAATTGGGTACATTTGATACTGTAATAGCCATCAAACAATAAAAGTTACTGAGGTTAGGACCTTTTTAAGCACACACAACAAATAAGATTTTGTTGGAGGACCACAGTTATGCAAGGTTAAGCTGATTTGGACTTAAACTAACATTTATTTGCTAAAATGTTGCAGAATTCCCTATTTTTAACAGTTGTACTTAAGAGGTTTTGGGGTACCTGAAAAATGGGGCCCTGCAATTATGGGCCAAGGTCTTACAGGTTATGGGGACCCAAGAACTATCCTTTAGGACTTGGGGAAGTAGAACCAGAGTGTATAGAGAAAAGTGTGGAAAACCTAACAAAAAATAAACCTGATGCACTGGGGACCAAAAATCCCCAGCCACTTTGTCATGGCCTGGAGGTCTGAGGCAGATGCAGGAATTTCCAGCCACTTTGCCATGGCATTCTGGCCCTGGGAGGAGGAATCTACCCAAATATCCCCCTTCCCACTCTCCAGAGGGGTCCCAAAAACCTGACCCTTCTGGGGTCTCAAATGTCCTTCTTTTGATGTTACTGCTGTTGTAGGATTTGAGAGTGCTGTTTTAACTCTCTGTACCCAACCTTAAGGGCACTTAACTGGGTTTGGGTACTACATACATTTTTATTTCTCTGCTTTTGCAGCAGAGGCTTGTAAATCTTAATGCAGTTTTTTTTTTTACATTTTCCCAACAGTTGTGAACAACAACCAACCACAACAACAACAAAAACCAAACTGATAAATATTAAGCACTATAACCCTTAATTCCTAAAAGAGTAGCTTACAATGGTTGTTTCACATATTTTCTTCCCATGTTTTTCGGGGGTCCCAAGCCTCTTTTTCCCAATGTGCCATTACTTTTCAATTTTCTACCCCTTTTTCCAATTGGGATAGTTTTTCTTTTAGAGATATTTTCTCCTTTTTACAGGCTGCTAGGTGGAGGTAGCTGTCATTACAAGCCTCCCACAGCAGCCAGATTCCTGCAGCATCTCTGTTTACTGCATCTAGGGGTTTGCATATGAGGATATATTGGGCCAATCTATCCTCTAGGTTCAAAATGGTGCAGATATCTGCAAGGGCTTGTTCAGTCCAAGGACTGTGCCCATATCTTTGGAGAATTTTCTGAAAAGGCGTTATCTCTTTAATAAAAGGTGAGGTAGAAGCTACTTTTGACTTCATTTCTTCCTCTGGGACTGTTTTCCCTTGCCTTTTCTTAAACATTTTAAATTTTGTTCAGCGAGCAGCACTGTCTGGTCCCTGGGACCCTCTTGTTGCTCCTGATATATATATATATATTTCTTTTTCTGCTACCTTCACGGAGGCCAACAGATTTAGTTAACAATTTTCCTACTACCCACCCGGGGGCCAGCAGTTTTTGTTAACAATTTTACTTTTCCTACTACCCACCCGGGGGCCAGCAGTTTTTGTTAACAATTTTACTTTTCCTACTACCCACCCGGGGGCTAGCAGGTTTTGTTAACAATTTTACTTTTCCTACTACCCACCCGGGGGCCAGCAGGTTTTGTTAACAATTTTATTTTTCCTACTACCCACCCGGGGGCCAGCAGGTTTTGTTAACAATCTTACTTTTCCTACTACCTTCACGGAGGCCAGCAGGTTTTGTTAACAATCTTATGAGCTCTTTATTTTTCTGCTACCCACACGGGGGCCAGCAGTTTTGGTTAACCAAGAATAGAACCATGCTCTGTAGAGCCGGTTGTGTGCACACAGAATGGTTTACAATAAGTGAGGCAAAAATACCAATAATCCCCCTTTCGCTATTCTCCACCAAAATGTTGTACCAATATAATAAAAACCAGCAGGATCTTATTAAGAGGGATAAGGCAAAGATGCCACATTTATTGTAAATACCATAACAAAACAAAAGACAATGTTTTCCTACTTGTTTCCATTACTACTTATTCCTTATACACACACAGACACAGACACAGACACATACACACACACACACACACACATATTCATTCACACAATCATTCATTCAGGTTCTGTATAGATGTTATAGTTACCAGCCTAGATGTTGCTCATGCCAAGTTACTGGCCAGGTATCTTGGTCATGAGGATGGAGCCGAGTCTGTGTCAGATGCATCTGATGCTCCTGGAGGTTGGTATCAGAACCATAGACTCAAAGTCCTCAGTCTTTAGAGTCCAGTTTTATAGGGATTTTTCCCTATGTTAGTTCATAGGAGTTGCTTCATTTTGCTGTTGCTAAATCAATCAGCAGGTAGCTGGCTCCATTCTGTCAGATACTTGTTTAAATCAATCAGCAGGTGGCTGGCTCCATTCTGTCAGATACTTGTTTTTCCTTCCTTTGAGGTGGTGGGGGTCATCTGGTTGATCCCACTTGACACCTTCTTCAGCCAACACTGAATTCTTCAGACTGGTAACTCCCTAACCATTCATTCATTGTTTAAACTAGGCATGCATTCACATACATTCTCTATCTTAATTACATCTATTTCACTGTCTCTTTACCTTTTGGGGTGTTACCAATTTATGTGAGACTCCCTGTCTTTTAACAAGCAAAGATAAAGTGAGATGAAAACTTACAGAGGGTGGGGGTCTCTATCTATACACTATAACAGCTACTGTTTTGGCTTACTTAGAGATAATTAATGTTTAACAAGTTTTATACAAAGTATTTCTTTGAGCTTAACAAGTTTTATACCAAGTATCTCTTTGAGCAGGCTTTACACAGACACAGCTGGTGGCTTGCAGGTTAGAAGCTAAATGTTGGGAATCACAAATTTACTTCTAACATAAACCTTAAGTTATAAAGTATTAATTAACAATAAATCATTTCTCATATAAACCATGTTTAATATAAACCTTCTTTAATATCCCTACATCCTGACCTGTTCGTGCTGCGGACCCTGAGCCCCTAGTGCTTTCGGGTGCAATAACACCAGAAGTTCGCCGTAATCCACCTAGAGACAGAAGGCCTCCTCATCGGCTGGATCTTTAGCTAGGGCTAACCCACGGTTATGGGGCAAAATAATCCCCAGGGTTTAGCCGGGAATGGAGGCAGTCTACCCTCCTTCTCTAGTCTAGTGTGTGTTTTATTTAGGGGATGTTCTTATTGGGGGGGAGGAATATGTTGTGTATTTGGTTGTCATGGTTTTTGTTGCTATGGCAACTGAGTTAGATTATTATGGGTTAGCTCAGCCGGTTTCAACCAGCTGAGTGAGCTCTCTGTTTCTGTAAATAAAATGGAGGTTTTGGTTAGCTGCCTGCTCTCTGGCCTCAAGTGATTGCTTCCTACACCGGCTGCCCCAAGGATATAACAATGTGCTGACTATTGGCAGATGCAAGGCTGTTTGATACTAGATGTAGCCAATATTAAATGAGATAGGCGGAAAATAGATGCTGTGATTAAAGTTGCATGCATGAGTATGTAGCCCCCACGGTGGGAAAGTACAGATAATTGTTCACAGAAGAATATCAGAAGGTTTGGGGCTAGTTAAAAAGCCCATTCTCCTAGCTAAATTGGTAGTAAAATAAGTTGGTACCCATGGAAGCAACGGTTTAGCAAGAGGAAAAAAGGATCGGGCCCAGGCGGGCAGGCAACAGACAGAGAACTTGGAGAGGAAAAAAGGATCGGGCCCAGGCGGGCAGGCAACAGACACAAAGATTGGAAATCAGGTTGAAAACTTTTGAGGATGTAGTGGAGAGAAAAAGTAGTTAAGCACAAGCATGGGAATTTTAAATATTCAGGAGGATACTTGAAATGGTAATTTAAGTTGAGAAAAGTGGTTGTTGGAGAACAAGGGAGTGATTTAAGGCACAGTGAAATTTAATTTTGTAGTTGCTGGAGAAAACAGCAGTTGAATTTTGTAAAGATGCTAAAGAGAAAAGTTTTTGGTGTCTTTGAAATGTTTGTAAATAAATTTAGGCGAAAGAAATTAGTTTGCAATTGTTTGGCTATGAACAATTTTGTTAAATTAATTAAAGAATGTATACAGTGCTATGTAATTAAAATTGTATTAGGCTTTAAGGGCACTGTAAGTGGTGATGTTTTTTTTAGTGTTTAAAACCAGAAGTTAAAAGTAAAGAGCAAGCCAAAAAGTATTTGTATTAATGTTCCCCTGTTTTGCCTAAAATTAACAAGGGTATTTGTATATTTTAAGTAATGATTGATTGCCCAGTAGGGGTAGATTTGTTTTTGTTTTTTAGATAATTAAAGAAAATTAATGCCAGCTGCACAGCATTTAATATATTATGCATTTACTAACAGAGTAAAAATTATGTTTTGTGTTTTATGTTTTGTTTTGTGATGTTTGTCTTGTGGCCAGAATTGTTGTGTTTAATATTTTTATGAGATGGTCTGATTTGAAATTAAGCTGAAGGGTTAAATTGAAATGCAGATACTGGTTTTATTTAATTTAGAATACAAAGTGTTTGGATACATCAGAAGAAAAATGTGATATGCTAAAGTTTAATGCATTTTTTTTTAAGTAAGAGAGAAATTTTATTGGCCAATTCTTTTGTTTTAGAATGGTTATTAAAATTTGCATACCAATAGTCTTGGAAAGCAAGAATATGGTTGTAAGAATTTTGTAGGTATGTGTTGTATAAATTTATTTAATTATTTGCATTTTATGTATGCATTGCTTTAGCAATTGCAGGATAATATGTATAAGCTTACGCGTGATTATATTTCTTTGTAAAACTAGCTTAATGGTTTTGGCTGGCCCACTTGGGTTATTTTTCTTCTCCATATGGGAATAATTTGCGTTGGGAGTTATTTTTGTTTTTTTATTTGCTTGCCCTGTTTTGTACGCCTTTTGCAATGTAGTTTGGAGAGGTTTATTGGATGTTTTTATTAAGGAAAGAGGGGGAGATGTAGGGTTGCATCTTCCCTATGCTGCCTTGGTGGAAAGTTACGGCAGCGGACATCAAGGACAGTGGGGTGAGATAAAGTTGTTGTGAGAAAGTAGGGAACTGCCAGAGGGAGGCAGACGCCAGGTGGCCTAGCTGGGATCGGTTTCAAGGTGATAAACAAGTCCATAAATCAGATGAGTTGCATGGGAAATGGGAAATCAGTAAGCAAAGGGCCATGTGTGTGAAAAGCATGTGTATCGGACAAAGAACCAATCAGCAGCAATGTAATGTTGGTGGGTCTGACGTTTGCTAATATGGAGAAGCCTATATAATATGATGCATTGTAAATAATAAACGATTCTGCTTGCAATCATATTGGTTGTTGTGCTTTATCCGTCCCGCATGTGTAACGCAACATATAACTAGCTAAGTGATAAGAATACACCTAAAGTCTTAAAGTCTAGGCCTTTGCAGACAGGCCTGAATATACTCTGACAAGAGAGCTTGGGGTGTTTGTGCCCCTCACGTGTATAGTTCAGTCACCCTTTGAAATGCACTTTCCTGAGGGTCACCCCTGGTTAAAGTCAGACAGTGAAGAAGGTGCCGTGTCGGAGGAGTGGGGGGGTGGGCTGCGCGCTGTTTCTTCTCACCTCTGTTTGCAGATTTTCCTTGTCTCTGGCTTCCCCCTCGCGCTGTCTGAGGCCCCTGTTTACAATTTACATGTAAATGGAGGTAAACTCACAGTCCTTTGTTAGAGCCCTGCCTGTCCAGGCCTGTGTAACCAGTGCTACGTGGGCTGGAACGTGGCAGCCAGCGTTATTCGGGGGGATCCAGAGCTTGACATGTCATGTTGCTACACACGTTTCACCAGGATGTTACTGACCAGTGAGTTCTTAGTTTTCAAATGACCCCTCCCCACACAGGCGCCAACTTCTCCTGGAGTCGGTGGGTGCTCGCACCCCCCTGTGCCCGCCCCGAGTCCACCCCTGCCCCGCCCCCTCCCACCCCTGTGCCCCCATTCCACCCCCTTCCCAAATCCCTGCCCCAGCCCTGACTCTTCCCCGCCTCCTCCCCCGAGTGCTCCATGCTCCCCCCCCTTACAGCTCGTTACACCGTGAAACAGCTGTTTCATGGTGGCAAGAGCTGGGAGGAGAAGCAGGGACGCGGCGCGCTCGGGAGGAGGTGGGGCGGAGGTGAGCTGGGGTGGGAGGGCGGGGAGCTTGGCTCCCGGGGGGTGCAGAGCACCCACCGGTTTTTCCCTGCGGGTGCTCCAGCCCCTGAGCACCCACAACGTCGGCACCTATGCCTCCCCAGGCTGTACAGAGATTATTGTGGTGGTGTGCAGGGTGTGAACTCACAGCCTGCATGAATCTCACTTGGAAGCGCTGTGTCCCGTGTTGTGATGTGACACTGGAGCGGGGGCAGTGGGAGCCTCTGTGGCTGTAGGAATCGCCAGAGAGGGACATTGGTGGAAGAGCTGCTTTCACACAGACATTGTCACCCCCCCTCCCGAAAGAGGAGACCCCCCGATACCTGCCAGGGCAGGGTTGGATCTCGCAGCTGGAAACTCCTGATACCTGGACTGAGAAACCGTCCACAAAAGGGCTCATGACGCTTCCTGTGGTTCTGCTCCCGGCCCCGTGAAGATGCGTCAGGCGAGTGGAGTCCCCACATCAGTGGAGTTTGCAGCTCAGAGCACATGGCAGGAGGGGGATAAACTCCTAAACTAAAGGAACTGAGGCCTGGGCTACACTAAAACGTTAGACTGACCCAGCTCCATCACCCGGGGTGTGACAAACCCACCCCCCAAGTGACGGAGTTAAGCTGAGATAATGCCCGGTGGAGACAGTGCTAGGTCGACAGACAAATTCTTCTCTCCACCTAGCGACCACCTCTAGGGGAGGTGGGTTAACTACAGCGATGGGAGAACCAGAGTATCCCAGGAGACCGCCTGTGACTCCGTTCAAGGCTGTTCATGTGCTGAGGGGTTTGCACTTGGGGCAGCTGGTTAGTTCCTTCCCTGGACGGGGTGTGGAAATTCTGTGCCTCTGTCTGGGATTTAATTCTCACTCCGCGTTGGGCAGGGAGGGAGTTTGCAGGAGGCGGGGGGGAGGGACGAGCTCTTTCTCCGGCTCCAGTTCTATGTAACCGGTGGTGGCCAGCGCTGGAACAGCTGTCGTGACATGTGAGGGATGTGCCATGGTCTGTTTCCTGCCTGACGACCGACACTTCCTGTGCACGACGTGCAGGTTGCTGGCCCAAGTGCAGGGAAAGATTCCTGGTGCTGACGGACGCCACCAGAGTCCTTGGGCAGCCGGGCTGCATCGCTGCACGTCGCACCACACACAGGAATCGGTTCCAAGGGTGCGGGGAGGGTGGAAAACCAAGAGGAGAATCGGCAGATTGTGACCACAGGGAGGAGAGGAGACACTCCACAGAGCCAGAAGCAGACCTGGGTGTGACACCAGAGGAGAGAGAACAAGTTGAAACTCAAAGCGCAGAGACGTGTCCAGTTGTTGTCAGGTGCTCAGTGCAGCAGGTGAGAAGAACGTCATGGAAATCTGAGCTGTGGCAAAGGAACCAGGGTCCCACCAGGACACGCTGGGGGATGGATTCTCGGCCAAATCCTTGGGGAGGTCAAGTGGGCACAAAAGACGCTCCAGAGAAGGCAAACAGCCCTCAGCAGGGACTCAAAAGGAGGGGGCAGAACCGTCAGCAGGACCCTCCACACCCACCGGATCTGTCCGGGCCCTGACGGCTGGGAACTGAGGGGCGTGTGTAACAAACGCTTCAGCCAGGGTGCGAGGCCACAGGCACCGGAGCTGTTCTGCAAGCAGAGCCGTGGGGAGTGACCTGCCCAGCACAGGGCGCCCCAGAACTGGTGACAGCACCCGGCGGGTGTGAACACAGGAGCCAGTCAGCACAGAGCGGAGCTGGCGGGGGGTGCACAGGTTAACCACTCAGGAGCTGTGTTAGCTACACGGGTACCTGTCCCAGGAATTATCACCATAAGCAAGTTTCTGATGCCTGCGTTCCTCAGGCCAGGAGTCGCTCCTGCGCATGCCAGGACCACAGAGGTCTCACCACGGGCACCGTGACTGACAGCCCTGGTGGCACTGACCACTGGCCGTATCCTGTGTGCACAGCCGACCGGTGTGACCGGGAGCCGGGTCAGAGGGGACGTGATCACATGAACCTGCCTGGAGACCTGATGTCTGAGAGCAGATGGCTGTTTAGTCCAGCAGGCAAAGGCAGAACAAGATCTAGTGGCTGGAAGTTATAGACTCATAAACTCACAGACTTTAAGGTCAGAAGGGACCATTATGATCATCTAGTCTGACCTCCTGCACAATGCAGGCCACAGAATCTCACCCACCCACTCCTGTAACAAACCCCTAACCTATGTCTGAGTTATTGAAGTCCTCAAATTGTGGTTTGAAGACCTCAAGCTGCAGAGAATCCTCCATCAACTGACCCGTGCCCCATGCTGCAGAGGAAGGCGAAAAACCTCCAGGGCCTCTGCCAATCTGCCCTGGAGGAAAATTCCTTCCCGACACCAAATATGGCGATCGGCTAAACCCTGAGCATGTGGGCAAGAATCACCAGCCAGCACCCAGGAAAGAATTCTCTGCAGTAACATGGTTGGATCAATTGCCAAATTAATTGCCAAAATTAGGCTATCCCATCATACCATCCCCTCCATAAACTTATCAAGCTTAGTCTTAAAGCCAAATATGTCTTTTGCCCCCACTGCTCCCCTTGGAAGACTGTTCCAGAACTTACTCCTCTAATGGTTAGAAACCTTCATCTAATTTCAAGTCTAAACTTCCTAGTGTCCAGTTTATATCCATTTGTTCTTGCATCCACATTGGTACTAAGCTTAAATAATTCCTCTCCCTCCCTAATATTTATCCCTCTGATATATTTATAAAGAGCAATCATATCCCCCCTCAACCTTCTTTTGGTGAGGCTAAACAAGCCAAGCTCTTCGAGTCTCCTTTCATAAGACAGGTTTTCCATTCCTCGGATCATCCTAGTAGCCCGTCTCTGAACCTGTTCCAGTTTGAATTCATCCTTCTTAAACATGGGAGACCAGAACTGCACACAGTATTCCAGATGAGGTCTCACCAGTGCCTTGTATAATGGTACTAACACCTCCTTATCTTTGCTGGAAATACCTCACCTGATGCATCCCAAGACCACATTAGCTTTTTTAATGCCCATATCACATTGGCGGCTCATAGTCATCCTGTGATCAACCAATACTCCGAGGTCCTTCTCCTCCTCTGTTACTTCCAACTGATGTGTCCCCAATTTATAACCAAAATTCTTGTTGTTAATCCCTAAATGCATGACCTTGCACTTTTCACTATTCAATTTCATCCTATTACTATTACTCCAGTTTACAAGATCATCCAGATCTTCCTGTATGATATCCCGGTCCTTCTCTGTGTTAGCAATACCTCCCAGCTTTGTGTCATCCACAAACTTTATTAGCACATTCCCACTTTTTGTGTCAAGGTCAGTAATAAAAAGATTAAATAAGATTGGTCCCAAAACCGATCCCTGAGGAACTCCACTAGTAACCTCCCTCCAGCCTGACAGTTCACCTTTCAGTACGACCCGTTGTAGTCTCCCCTTCAACCAGTTCCTTATCCACCTTCCAGTTCTCTTATTAATCCCCCTCTTCTCCAATGTAACTAATAGTCTCTCCACCTTTCAATTTTCATATTGATCCCCATCTTTTCCAATTTAACTAACAATTCCCCATGTGGAACTGTATCAAATGCCTTACTGAAATCGAGGTAAATTAGATCGGGGTTGGCAACGTTTCAGAAGTGGTGTGCCAAATTCACTGTAATTTAAGGTTTCCCGTGCCTTAACATTTGTACAAGGTCTCTCTCTCGCTCTGTCTATATTATATGAATAAACTATTGTTGTGTTTAAAGTCAATAAGTTAAAAATATTTAACCAGCTTCATTTAAAATAAAATTAAAATGCAGATCTTATCAATTTAGTGTGACCCTTCCCTGGGATCGTTGTCTGGGGTTCCAACCACCAACCCAGCTCAGCCCACTGCCGGTCCGGTGTCCAGCCGCTGGTCCTGCTCAGCCCGCTGCCAGTCTGGGGTGCCAGTAGCACTCAGCCAGCTGCCTGTCCGGGGTTCCGGCTGCCGGCCCCTTGACAGTTGGGGTCCAGCCACCGGCCCCGCTCAGCCTCCTGCTGGCCTCGGTGAGCAGAACCCCAGGCCGGTAGCGGGCTGAGGGGGGCCGGTGGCCAGGACCCTGGATGGCAACGGGGCAGCAGCTGGAACCCCAGAGCAGCGCGTGCCATCAAAAATTGGCTTGCGTGCCACCTTTGCCACATGTGCCATTGGTTGCCGACCCCTGAATTAGATCCACTGTGTTTCCTTTGTCTAAAAAATCTGTTACCTTCTCAAAGAAGGAGATCAGGTCGGTTTGGCACGATCTACCTTTTGTAAATCCATGTTGTATTTTGTCCCAATTACCATTGACCTCAATGTCCTTAACTACTTTCTCCTTCAAAAATTTTTCCAAGACCTTACATACCACAGATGTCAGACTAACAGGCCTATAGTTACCTGGATCACTTTTATTCCCTTTCTTAAAAATAGGAACTATGTTAGCAATTCTCCAGTCGTACGGTACAACTCCTGAGTTTACTGATTCATTAAAAATTCTTGCTAATGGGCTTGCAATTTCATGTGCCAGTTCCTTTAATATTCTTGGATGAAGATTATCTGGGCCCTCCGATTTTGTCCCATTAAACTGTTCGAGTTTGGCTTCTACCTCGGATGTGGTAATATCTACCTCCATATCCTCATTCCCATTTGTCATCCTGCCATTATCTCTAAGCTCCTCATTAGCCTTATTAAAGACTGAGGCCAAGTATTTGTTTAGATATTGGGCCATGCCTAGATTACCCTTAACCTCTATTCCATCCTCAGTGTTTAGCGGTCCCACTTCTTCTTTCTTTGTTTTCTTCTTATTTATATGGCTATAGAACCTTTTACTATTGGTTCTAATTCCCTTTGCAAGGTCCAACTCTACATGGCTTTTGGCCTTTCTCACTTCATCCCTACATGTTCTGACCTCAATAAGAATGTAGCTTTCCTTGCTGATCCCTCCCATCTTCCACTCCTTGTAGGCTTTCTGCTTTTTCTTAATCACCTCTTTGAGGGTAGGTCTATACTTACCGCGCAGGTCGACGTGGAGAGTTTGACTTCTCGGAGTTCGAACTATCGCATCTAATCAAGACGCGATAGTTCGAACTCCCCATGCGCTCCGGTCGACTCCGGAACTCCACCACCGCAAACGGCGGTGGCGGAGTCGACCTTGGAGCCGCGGACTTCAATCCCGCGGCGTCTGGACGGGTGAGTTGTTCGAACTAAGGTAGTTTGAGTTCAGCTACGCTATTCACGTAGCTGAACTTGCGTACCTTAGTTCGACCTCCCCCCTTAGTGTAGACCAGGCCTGAGATGCTTGCTCATCCAGCTTGGTCTACAACTCCTGCCTATGATTTTTTCCCCCTTTCTTGGGATGCAGGCTTCTGATAGTTTCTGCAACTTTGACTTGAAGTAATTCCAGGCCTCCTCTGCCTTTAGATCCACAAGTTCTTCAGTCCAATCCACTTCCCTAACTAATTTCCTTAATTCTTTAAAGTTAGCCCTTTTGAAATCAAACACCCTAGTCCCAGATCTATTTTTGTTTATCCTTCCATCTAGTTTGAACTGAATTAGCTCATGATCACTCGAACCAAGGTTGTCCCCTACAACCATTTCTTCTATGAGGTCCTCACTACTCACCAAAACCAAATCTAAAATGGCATCCCCTCTTGTTGGTTCTTCAACTACTTGGTGAAGAAATCCATCAGCTATCGCATCCAGAAAAATCTGAGCCCTATTATTATTACTAGCACTTGTCCTCCAGTCTATATCTGGGAAGTTAAAGTCTCCCATGATCACACAATTCCCATTAGTGTTTACTTCATTAAAAACATTAAAGAGGTCTCTATCCATATCCAAATCAGATCCCGGCGGTCTGTAGCACATCCCAAGCACTATCTCAGGGGAGGCTCTAGTAGCTTTCTTTCCAAATGTGATTTTTGCCCAGACAGACTCTGTCTTACCCATTCCATCCCTTCTTATTTCTTTACAGTTAACCTCATCACTGACATACAGTGCTACTCCACCACCTCTGCCTTTATTTCTGTCTTTCCTAAACAGCACATACCCTTCAATACCTGTACTCCAGTCATGACTACTATTCCACCATGTTTCTGTTATCCCTATAATATCCGGTTTCACTTCCTGCACCAGTAGCTCTAGTTCCTCCATTTTGTTACCTAGGCTCCTCGCATTAGTGTACAGACAGCTTAATTTTTGCCGTTTGGCTTCACTGACATTCTTTACCCGGTTAGGCACAGACATTCTACCACCAGTATCACCCATTAGACTGGTATCTACACTACCCTTCCTCCTTATGTCCATTCTTCTGCTCATGGCTGTATCCTCTCTTACTTTGTTTTCTTTCCTCTCAATGTTAAATTCCGGCGTGGAGATTACCTGGACATAGATTCATAGACTCTAGGACTGGAAGGGACCTCGAGAGGTCATTGAGTCCAGTCTCCTGCCCTCATGGCAGGACCAAATACTGTCTAGACCATCCCGGCTAGACATTTATCTAACATGCATCCGACGAAGTGGGGATTCACCCACGAAAGCTCATGCTCCCAAACGTCTGTTAGTCTATAAGGTGCCACAAGACTCTTTGCTGCATTTATCTAACCTATTCTTAAATATCTCCAGAGATGGAGATTCCACACCCTCCCTAGGCAATTTATTCCAGTGTTTAACCACCCTGACAGTTAGGAACTTTTTCCTAATGTCCAACCTAAACCACCCTTGCTGCGGTTTAAGCCCATTGCTTCTTGTTCTATCCTTAGCCTCTAAGGTGAACAAGTTTTCTCCCTCCTCCTGATGACACCCTTTTAGATACCTGAAAACTGCTATCATGTCCCCTCTCAGTCTTCTCTTTTCCAAACTAAACAAACCCAATTCTTTCAGCCTCCTTCCTAGGTCATGTTCTCAAGACCTTTAATCATTCTTGTTGCTCTTCTCTGGACCCTCTCCAATTTCTCCACATCTTTCTTGAAATGCGGTGCCCAGAACTGGACACAATACTCCAGCTGAGGCCTAACCAGCGCAGAGTAGAGCGGAAGAATGACTCCTCGTGTCTTGCTCACAACACACCTGTTAATGCATCCCAGAATCATGTTTGCTTTTTTTGCAACAGCATCACACTGTTGACTCATTTTTACAAAGGGTAGGAATTAATGGTAAATTCTCAGAATGGAGAGGGGTAACTAGTGGTGTTCCCCAAGGGTCAGTCCTCGGACCAATCCTATTCAATTTATTCATAAATGATCTGGAGAAAGGGGTAAACAGTGAAGTGGCCAAGTGTGCAGATGATACTAAACTTCTCAAGATAGTTAAGACCAAAGCAGATTGTGAAGAACTTCAAAAAGATCTCACAAAGCTAAGTGATTGGGCAACAAAATGGCAAATGAAATTTAATGTGGATAAATGTAAAGTAATGCACATTGGAAAAAATAACCCCAACTATACATACAACATGATGGGGGCTAATTTAGCTACAACGAGTCAGGAAAAAGATCTTGGCGTCATCGTGGATAGTTCTCTGAAGATGTTCACGCAGTGTGCAGAGGCGGTCAAAAAAGCAAACAGGATGTTAGGAATCATTAAAAAGGGGATAGAGAATAAGACTGAGAATATATTATTGCCCTTATATAAATCCATGGTACGCCCACATCTTGAATACTGTGTACAGATGTGGTCTCCTCACCTCAAAAAAGATATTCTAGCACTAGAAAAGGTTCAGAAAAGGGCAACTAAAATGATTAGGGGTTTAGAGAGGGTCCCATACGAGGAAAGATTAAAGAGGCTAGGACTCTTCAGCTTGGAAAAGAGAAGACTAAGGGGGGACATGATAGAGGTATATAAAATCATGAGTGATGTTGAGAAAGTGGATAAGGAAAAGTTATTTACTTATTCCCATAATACAAGAACTAGGGGTCACCAAATGAAATTAATAGGCAGCAGGTTTAAAACAAATCAAAGGAAGTTCTTCTTCACGCAGCGCACAGTCAACTTGTGGAACTCCTTACCTGAGGAGGTTGTGAAGGCTAGGACTATAACAATGTTTAAAAGGGGACTGGATAAATTCATGGTGGCTAAGTCCATAAATGGCTATTAGCCAGGCTGGGTAAGAATGGTGTCCCTAGCCTCTGTTCATCAGAGGATGGAGATGGATGGCAGGAGAGAGATCACTTGATCATTGCCTGTTAGATTCACTCCCTCTGGGGCACCTGGCATTGGCCACTGTCAGTAGACAGATACAGGGCTAGATGGACCTTTGGTCTGACCCGGTACGGCCTCTCTTATGTTCTTATGTTCTTATGTTCTTAGCTTATGGTCCACTATAACCCCTAGATCCCTTTCTGCCGTACTCCTTCCTAGACAGTCTCTTCCCATTCTGTATGTGTGAAACTGATTGTTCCTTCCTAAGTGCAGCACTTTGCATTTGTCTTTGTTAAACTTCATCCTGTTTACCTCAGACCATTTCTCCAATTTGTCCAGATCATTTTGAATTATGACCCTGTCCTCCAAAGCAGTTGCAATCCCTCCCAGTTTGGTATCATCTGCAAACTTAATAAGCGTCCTTTCTATGCCAATATCTAAGTCGTTGATGAAGATATTGAACAGAGCCGGTCCCAAAACAGACCCCTGCGGAACCCCACTTGTTATACCTTTCCAGCAGGACTGGGAACCATTAATAACTACTCTCTGAGTACGGTTATCCAGCCAGTTATGCACCCACCTTATAGTAGCCCCATCTAAATTGTATTTGCCTAGTTTATCAATAAGAATAACATGTGAGACTGTATCAAATGCCTTACTAATGTCTAGGTATACCACATCCACCACTTCTCCCTTATCCGCAAGGCTCGTTATCCTATCAAAGAAAGCTCTCAGATTGGTTTGACACGATTTGTGCTTTACAAGTCCATGCTGGCTATTCCCTGTTACCGTACCACCTTCCAAGTGTTTGCAGATGATTTCCTTAATTACTTGCTCCATTATCTTCCCTGGCACAGAAGTTAAACTAACTGGTCTGTAGTTTCCTGGGCTGTTTTTATTTCCCTTTTTACAGATGGGCACTAGATTTGCCCTTTTCCAGTCTGCTGGAATCTCTCCTGTCTCCCATGATTTTCCAAAGATAATAGCTAGAGGCTCAGATACCTCCTCTATTAGCTCCTTGAGTATCCTAGGATGCATTTCATCAGGCCCTGGTGACTTGCAGGCATCTAACTTTTCTAAGTGATTTTTAACTTGTTCTTTTTTTATTTTATCTTCTAAACCTGCCCCCTTCCCATTAGGATTCACTCTGTTAGGCATTCCTTCAGACTTCTCAGTGAAGACCAAAACAAAGAAGTCATTAAGCATCTCTGCCATTTCCAAGTTTCCTGTTACTGTTTCTCCCTCCTCACTGAGCAGTGGGCCTACCCTGTCCTTGGTCTTCCTCTTGCCTCTAATGTATTGATAAAAAGTCTTCTTGTTTCCCTTTATTCCCGTAGCTAGTTTGAGCTCATTTTGTGCCTTTGCCTTTCTAATCTTGCCCCTGCATTCCTGTGTTGTTTGCCTATATTCATCCTTTGTAACCTGACCTAGTTTCCATTTTTTATATGACTCCTTTTTATTTTTTAGATCATGCAAGATCTCGTGGTTAAGCCAAGCTGGTCTTTTGCCACATTTTCTATCTTTCCTACCCAGCGGAATAGTTTGATTTTGGGCCCTTAATAGCGTCCCTTTGAAAAACTGCCAACTCTCCTCAGTTGTTTTTCCCAACCATCTCCCCCAAGCCCCAAATTCCTAGTTTAAAGCTCTCTTAATCAGTTGTGCCAACCTCCATCCTAGAAGTCTATTTCCCTCCCTACTCAGGTGAAGTCCATCCCAAGAGAACAGTCCTCTGTCCATGAATGCTTCTCTATGGCCATACATCCCAAAGTCCTCCCTATAGCACCACTGCTATACAGCCTGAGCCATCTGTTGATTGCCATAATCTTGTCACACCTTTGTTGCCCTTCTCTAGGAACAGGCAGAATCCCACTGAAGATCACCTGAGCCTCGATTTCCTTAAGCGACTTCCCCTGCCTGGCATAGTCTCCCTTGATACGTTCCAGCGAGAATCTAGCCATATCATTCATTCCCACATGAAGGACAATCAGCGGATTCTTTCCCGCTCCCATTAGGATCCTTTTCAGCCTCAGGTCCACATCCCGTATCTTAGCGCCCGGCAGACAGCACACCCTTCTGTTCTCCGGATCAGCTCTAGTTACAGGCCTGTCTATCCTTCTCAGTAAGGAGTCCCCAATCACGTAGACCTGCCTTTTCCTGGTGACAGTGTGATTCTCCGGTCTATCCCCTGCTCCCACTGGCTGCAAGTCCTCTCGGTTCCTATTCACCCTTGCAATCCTCCGCAACCCTTCCCGTATCCTCCTGGGGCTCATATTTGGTGTTGTCTCCATTGACTCGTCCCCTCTTCCTGTAGGGCTAGCTGCTCTTCTCTTTTTCCTTGCCCTCTCAACTTCAGCGACCACCTGCTGTGCCTCTTCTTCATTTTCCAACTCTGCAAACCTGTCCCTGAGCTCTACTGCTCCTTCACTGGCCCGTCTTTTCCTCTGCCTGGTTCTCTTAGTTACATGGCTTCCACCGTCCACTTTCCTCACCCAGCAGTCTCCCCTCAGAATTCTTTGGTCCTGCTGCCATCTGCAGTTCTGAGCTTATCCCTTCAGCCTCCTCATGTCTTTGCTCTGTCATCTGCTCCGACCCCCTTCTAAACGCAACCAGAGTTTCCATCTGCATCTCCACTCCTCGGATCTTTTCTTCCATCAGCTCTAGCAGGCAGCATTCATGCAGATGAAACTCTTTTCAGGTACCCCCTCCAGGATCATGTACATACCTCAGCTTCCACATCCAGTCATCCTCATTGTGTCTTTCACTGCTGCCTCTGTATCGGTCATAGCCTTCCCACCTAAATCCTGTTAGTGCAGGAAACACAAACCAAACCAAACCCCCAACAGATACCAGAACACCGTCAGACCACCACCCACTCCCTTCACTAGCCTGTCAGTTCCTCTGCCTAGGTCTCCAAGTCTTCCCTACAAACTCCCACTGAAACTCCCGTTTACAGCTCTGTTTGCTGGCTCCTGTGCCGCTGTAGCTGTCTATGAAGCAAGACACATTCAGCCTAGAGACCATGTGCACGTCTTTCCCAGGGAGGAGAATCAATGGCTGGAACAACTCACCGAGGGAAGTGCTGGGCTCTCCCGAGTCTCTAACTCCCGACTGGACGTCTTTCTAACAGACACTCTCTAGCTCCGCCAGGCGTGCCAGGCTGGTGGTGGGAGTGATTAGTATCAGCAGGTACATGAGGTGCACTCACACAGCTGAGTGAAGGGTTCTGCTGGCCACTCTCTTCGTGCTCCTAATAGATGTGAGCAGGGGAAATCGTAACCCAGCCACCTCCTGACCTGCCTGGCCCTGACACCTTCTGTACCACGCATCTCAATCGCCATGTCTGACGTGCCTTCCTACATCCTACTGGGGAAAACCTCACAGGTGACCCGGGGTGTTCCATGCCCCACAACACTGAATTGGGGATATTTGTGTAACTTACACTCAGATTGGCTCATGGGGGTAACCCAAAATTGTATATCTGAACACGGCCCCAGGACTGTCTCTCTCATTCCAGCTGCTCCCAGACTCTCCGTCCCCCGGAAAGCAGGGGTGTTAAATGCAGCGACCTCCTTCCCCTGCCACGTGTGGGGATTCTACCCTGGGGACGTCACCGTCACGTGGCTGAGAGACGGGCAGGTTCTGACCGACGCCACCCGCTCTGCCCCCCAGAGGAACCCGGACGGGACCTTTAACCTCACCCTGACCTACACCTTCACCCCCACCCTGAGCGACTCCGGCATCATCTTCTCCTGCCACGTCAGCCACGCGGCTCTGGCCCAGCCCCTGCGGGAGGAGTTCCCCCTGGCTGTCACAGGTGAGGGGTGTTGGGCTCCCGGCTGGATGTTATGTGCTGACAGGGGCACTCAGCTGCGTCTGACATGGGACCCCGGCAGAGACCCATGCTGGTACATGGGAGAATATTGGGGGTGGGGGGTGGGATGCTGGCACCCCCAGGGCTGAAGGGGCCCAGTACAGTAGTGGGGGGCAGCGGGAGGCCGGAGGAGGGCTCAGGTCTGACTGTGGCTTTATAACAGAAATGCCAGGGCAGCCGGCACCCCTGACCCCCAGCTCCTCCCCCCCCCACAGGCCCCAGGCTGGGACAGAACAAGGCTGCGATTCTGCCTGACAAAATACACCATAAGGGCCAGGCCCAGTGAGCCCAGGCAGCCCTGCGCCTCCATCCTGCACCCCCTGGCGGGTGGGGCAGCGCGGGGAGGGCACCGCACCCCACGGGGAGCTGCCATGAGCCGGGTCTGACTTTCCCTCCCTTTCCCGTCCCGGAGCAGGAGCGGATCACACCAGCGCCGCGATCGGGGCGACCCTGGGGATCCTGGTCGCAGGGGGAGCTGCGGCCGCAATAGCCATTTACTGCTGGAGGAAGAGGCGGGAAGGTAACGGGGGACGGCGCCATTGGCCAGTGGCGGGGGTGGGGCGCTGCGTGGCCCCAGAGGGAGCAGGGAGTCCGGGGGGGGCTGAGGGGACAGGGACAACCCAGGGGCTGTGGGGTGGAGGGGCTGCGTGGCCCCAGAGGGAGCAGGGAGTCCGGGGTGGGAGGGGGGAAGAGGACAGGGACACCCCAGGGGCTGTGGGGCTGGGTGTGTCTCTACAGACTGAGCCCCCAGCTGCAGACGACTTGCCCCTCCTGATTCTGGGGGCACAGTGTAAAGGGGGGACATGTGACCGCCCTACGTGGTCCAGCCCCACCTCCCTGTGCCAGGGCAGCCAATCCCCCCCCCGGCTCCTGGGGGGCTGGTGCCACGGGGGGGGGGGGGGAGCAGGTGCCTCTGGGCCTGTCTGGGGCCAGCCCTGGCCCTGGGGGATTCACAGCCCCAGTGTCTCCCCAGAGGTGTCTGACACCGCAGTGTGGGGTGGGGATCGGCAGTGCCCCTCCTCCAGCTCAGTGACCCCCTGCCCTGCGCCCAGTGTGGGAGCTCCTGTGCTCCCCACACCAGAGTTTCCTGCCCGGGGGGGGGGGTGTCTCTGTCCTTCTCCTGCCGTGTCTCCCCCCAGCTCGCTTGGCCGCGCTCCCTGGCAGCTGGGGGCCGGAGGGAGCCGGTTCTCACGCCGGCTGCTCTGGGTCTCTGACGGGCTGCGCAGCGGCTGCCAAAGAGAGACCCCAACCGGACAGGTGGGGCCACCCCGTCTGCTCCCTGCCAGGGCCCAGCATGCCAGG
Source organism: Mauremys mutica (assembly GCF_020497125.1). Taxonomy (NCBI): domain Eukaryota; kingdom Metazoa; phylum Chordata; order Testudines; family Geoemydidae; genus Mauremys; species Mauremys mutica. The sequence goes on from NC_059075.1 coordinate 158,182,763, forward strand.
GGGCAGGTGCAGTGGGAGAAGGGAGCCCGTCTCCTTCCCTCCTCCTTCCTTCCCTCGGCAGCCCAATCAGAAATCTGTGTGTGTGGGGGGGTGTCACGGGGTCCCCGGGCGCTGCTCTGGAACTGCTCCCCACCAAGCCAGGCAGGACTCTGGGGAGCCTCCTCTCCCTCGGAGCAGCCTGTCTGCAGGGCAAGAAGCTCCACGGCTTCACCTCCTGGGTCTGACCTTGGAGCATTCAGCATCCTCTGCCCCTCCGTGCGCTTCCCCCAGCGAGTCCACCCAGCGGGGTCCTGGGGGGGGCCACAGGGTCCTGCCCCCCCACTGCGCAGTCAGACGTGACTCTCAGCCAGCCGGGGACACAGAGGTTTATTCGATGACAGGAACAGGGTCTAACACAGAGCTTGTAGGTACCGCGAGCCGGACCCCTCGGCCGGGTCCATTCTGGGGGGCAGTGAGCCAGACCCCCACGTCTGCCCTCACTCCTCATCCCCAGCCAGCTCCAGAATGACCCCCCTCCAGCCCCTCCTCTGCTAGAATCCTAGAATCTCAGGGCTGGAAGGGACCTCAGGAGGTCACCTAGTCCAACCCCCTGCTCAAAGCAGGACCAATCCACAACTAAATCATCCCAGGCCCCAAGCTCCAGCCGGATGCATCTCCCAGACCCCCCACCCCCCACTGACTCCGCGTGTCGCTCTGACCCCAGGCAGGGGAGCCCCCTACTCCGTCTCCGAGGTGCTGGGGCCGGCGCGGTGTCTCCTGGGACAAGAGGTGACTCTGAGCTGCTCCATGGAGGGGACGTTCCCGAAGGACACGGCTGTGACATGGGAGCGGATACATGGACAGGACAGGACGGTGATCGGGACTGACGGGCTCAGCGAGGCTGGGGAGCGGCCTGAGCACCAGCCGCTGTTACACCCCCAGCCCCAGCGCTGGAGAGCGACACAGGAGAGATCCCCTTGTAAGGTAACTCCCTTCTCTTCATGTGCAGGTACATCTAGCCCCGTAGCTGTAATTTTCACTCCGTGCATCTGAAGAAGTGGGGTTTTACCATGAAAGCTTATGCCCAAATCAATCTGTTAGTCTTTAAGGTGCCACTGGACTCCTCATTGTTTTTTTACAGGACAGATCAGGGACCTGCCTCGCGGCCTCCCTGAGCTTCACCCCCAGGGTGCAGGACGACGGGGTGCGGGTCAGGTGCAGCTTCCACCACAAGTCCAGAGGGATCCGAGAGCAGCGAGAGTCTGGGGAGATCCGGCTGTGGGGTGAGTGTCCCCAGCATAGGCGCTGACTCTGTGGGTGCTCCGGGGCTGGAGCACCCACAGAAAAAAATTGGTGGGTGCTCAGCACCCAATGGCAGCTCCCCGTGGCCTCGCCCTGCCCCCCTGCTCCAGTTCACCTCTGCTTCTGCCTCGGCCGGGAGCACGCCACCGCGTCCTGCTTCTCCCACCTCCCTCCCAGCGCTGGCACCCCGAAACAGCTGATTTGCAGGGGGGGAGATGGGGAACGCGGCGCACTGGGGGAAGAGGCGGGGCCGGGGCGGGGATTTGGGGAAGGGATCCAATAGGGGCAGGGAGGGGCGGAGTTAGGGCAGGGACTTTGGGGCTGGGGTTGGAATGGGGGTGGGCCAGGGGCGGGGAAAGGGGTGGAGGGGCACGGGCACCCACTGGCGCCGGAGACAGTTGGCGCCTATGGTCTCCAGGGCTGAGTTCCCCCTCCGGGGGGGATCCCGTCCTGCCTGCAGGGTTGCTGGGCCTGCAGGGCGTCAGGAGACGCCGGGCGAGAGGCGTTCGGTCTCCGGGGGCTGGGGGGTCTGGGGCTGCTCTCTGCTCGCTGAGAACGTCGCCGGTGAGGGCTGGGGGAGCCGGGCTGGGGGGGGGGTCGCTCTGATTTCAGGTCTCTACCTGCCCCCCCTGCCCAGCTGAGCCAGGGTGAAGGGTGGGAGGTTGCTGGGCTGGAGTCCGTCCCCAGTCTCCCCTCGGTGATGGGGGCTCGGATGGGAGGGGATGGAGGTTTGAGGGGAACAAGCAGAGGTCTAAGCTCCCCACCCGCTCCGCTGCCCAGTCTCTGGTTCCCCAGGGGGGTCGGAAGCAGGAGGAACATACGGACAAAGGCTTGTGAATTACACAGTGACCAGGGCAGAGATTTCCCGCTATGGGATCCCAGTGTGGGGTAAATCCCTCAGCTCCCCAGCCCCTGCTGTCACCAACGCTCCTGCTGTCCCCCCCAGCCCGGCCGCAGGTGTCCAGGATCCAGGTGTTACCGCACTGGGAGCCCCGGGATCAGGTGCCGTTTGCCGTCCAGCTCCAGAACTTTTACCCCAGGGGGATTCACCGGATCCAGTGGAGCTGGGATGGGAAAAGCTGGGAAAAGTGTGAACCAACCGACTACAGCCAGAACCCGGATCTCACGTTCAGTGCTACCAGCGTCTGGAGAATCCCCAGCCGGGAACTGAACCGTCTGGGGCTCAGAGTCCGAGTGTCCGTTCAGCAAAGCCCCCAAGAGCCCCCAGTCGAGAGAGAGATCAGAGCCGAGGACACAGGTGAGGGGGCTCCCTGGGGTCGGACGGGAAATGAGCAGGAGTCGCTGCCCCCCGCGGGGTCCCTGAGGGGTGAAGGAGCTTTGGGAGCTAATATTCCTCGTCCCCCTTTCCGGCTGGAGACGCCGATGGGTCGGGGAGTAACAGTGTCACACACGGGGTGATTTTATGGGGTACCAGGTGTGACAGAATAGGGAGTATTAACCTGGTAAGGTTGCATGGGAGTTTTACTAGTTTTACTGTCTTCTGCTAACATGGGGTGTGCCTCAGTTTCCTTGGGGGGTACTGCACCAATACTAGATGGTGCTGGGAAATAAGGGGTCAGATCTCTCCTGTCTGAAGTGAGGGGGGATCAGCTCCCACCAGGCCCCGTCTCCCCCTTACAGGGCCTGTAACTGTCTCTGGATGTTTCATTCCTCAGCCCCAGCCGTGTCAGAAATCTCCAAACCCGAGTCAGTGACGGCGGGGAAGGAAATCACCCTGAGCTGCCGCATGACGGGACATTTCCCCGGGGCGCTGAGTGTGGCCTGGCTCAGAACGCAGAGATCAACCACAAGCGCTCGATTTGAGGAATACAGCAAGAGAGACATCCTGGTTCCTCTAGAAAACTCTGCCGAGTACAGAATCGAGCCCGGAGCTCCCCACACACAGGACGGGAAAAGCTTCCAGCAGGAGACGAGACTCAGCTTCACTCCCTCGGTGCAGAGAGACCAGGGGGCCGAGTTCATCTGCCGGGTGGGACACGTCACCCTAGAGATCCCCCTGGAGAGACACACTGGGGAGCTGCACGTGGCAGGTCAGTTTCCAAGGCCCCTTTTCCAAACTGCTCAGCTCAGCTCCCATTTAGGCACCAGAGTAAGTGGCGAGATTCCCAGGAGACCTCAGCATGTTGGTGCCGAGCACTGGGGAACGTGGCCCTGGGCTCCTCTGACCATCTGGTGCCACATCTGAGCTCGCTGGTGACTGGAGCAGTCTGGCTCGTTTGCGTGTGCAGGGAAGTGGGTTTGCGTAACGCCTACAGGCAGAGGGGTTGTGAGCTCAACTGACCCCCACCGTCAGGGCAGTTGTGGCCCCACACTGACTCCTGACCCTTTCCTGGATAACCCCAGCACCCCTGAGGCTGTGGGTGTCACAGGGGTCGTTCAGGGGAGCTCTCGCTGGGTGAGGGGAAGGCCTGGCAGAGGCTGGTCAGGACACGGAGCCAGGTCAGACCAGATGGTGACGGGGGGCGTGTGTCAGACCTCAGGTGCTGTTGCTATGACGTGCAATTTCCACACATTCTAGAGCCACCACAAGCTCCAGTTCTTCGCGAGATCTCCCGGCCGCAGGTCCTGACCCCCGGGGAGCAGGTCACACTGAGCTGCTACATATCCAGGTTCTACCCCAAGGAGCTGAGCGTGACCTGGTACCGACGGGGAAGGGGAGAGTCGGAGTTCAGGTGCTTAGACAAGCCGGACACCCACGACATTGTCACCCCAGACCCCACAGCCGCGCCAGACAGGAAATCCTACAGCGTGATGTCCCAGCTCTACTTCACCCCCATGCTGCCCGAGGACGACGGGGCAGAGTACCGGTGTTCTGTGGAACATGAAACCCTGCAGGAGCCTGAAGGAAAATCCACAGGGCCGCTGGAGCTGCGAGGTACGAGCAAGCGGGGCCGGGCAGCGCCACGGTGACGCTGGGGTTGTTGTGACTGAGGAGGTCTCTGCTCTCAGGCTCTTGGAGCGTCCAGAGGAAGCGTCACTTTGGGCTGAGCCTCCTCCGGCCGGTTTCCAGCGTGTGGGGCGGTTCCTGGATCGTTTGGGGACTTGCCCGTTGGCTGCTTGCAGGTTCCTCCAGCGCTGGGGAAAGAGGGTGTCAGGTCTGCAGAGAATTGGTGGGCGGGTGCAGCAGCCCCTCTGGTTAAACTGGGTTCAGTTTCCCACTTAAGGCAGGGACTCCCCCTCATGATTTCGCAGGAGGAACAGTGTGTCCTCCCCAGACTCACAGCCCAGGGTCTGAGGGCAAAGCAGGAATTGTCTAGGGAATTTCAGCTAAATCTGGGATCTGGTTCGGGAATGGGAACGGCGCCTCTGAGAAGGGTTTACCTAACGTCTCTGACCTTTGTTGACACCGTTTGCTAATAACAGCCGGGTCTGTCTCCTTCCCATGACTAAACCCCATGGAGAACTAGCGGCAAAGGGACAGGTGATGACATTTAGCTGTAATTAAGCAAAGTGATTAATGGCTGTTTCCAGTCCTTGCTCTAAGGGCACAACTGGCCCTTGCCCGGGAGAGCTGCTGCTCCCCACACCGCGCCGTGGGACTGACGCCACCTCCTGGGGTTGAAGCTACTCAAACCTCAGCAGAGACGGCCCCTTTTCCACAGGCCAGGCCGCCCACAGTAAAGATGGCTGCTGTCCCCTGTTGTTCCAATGGCACTGAATCTACCGGCTGCCCTCAGGAAAGATGGCTGACCACATGAAAATGAGGCTGCCCCTACCAAAGATGGCCACCCTCTCCCATGGCTTCCATACAGCAGTAGCCAGGCTGCCCTCACAGAAGAGGGCCTCACTCCCCCCCCGCCCCGGTGCTCCTTGGCTGGAAAACTGGGCGGGAAATTGTGAGGCGACATCTGTGCCATGAGCCCCAGCTCATGCCTGGGGAGCAGCAGCAGGTGGGGGGGCCTGGGGCAGAGACGCTCCCTCCCAGCTCCGGTGCTGGGGGCTCGTCTGCTCCGAGGGGCTGTGGCAGGCGTAGGGACCAGAGACAGCACTGGATGGGCTCCCCTCACCGGCACAAGGCCGGCACCACTGGGTGGAGTTAGGGGGTAAAGACCGACACACTGGCCCCCTCCCAGCACCATCAGCCTCCCCCACTGTCTGCCTCCAGCATCTCCCGCACCTTCCATATGCCCACACAGCACCACTTCCGACCCACCCCTTCCCCCCTTCGGTGACTGCGTTAGGCACAGAAAAGTCCATACGAACTCTAACATTTGTTTAAAAGACGGGAAGGCTGGTTACACATGATCCCCACCACCACCACCACCCGCCCCCAGCATGGACCATGCAAGCCAGGAAGCGCCAAGTTCTGGGGCAGCTCTGAGCCGTCCCCTGACGCTCCCACAACACATGTCCGGGAACGGTGACAGACTCGCACCTCGCAGCGGGGGTCTTGGGGCCTGGCAGGGTTGTGCCCAGCTGCTGGGAAGCGCCATGCCCAGCCCGGGTCGACAGACACGCACTCAGTCTGCTCCAGCTACTGCCTGACAATAGCCGTGTGGCCACAGCAAGGGGGTGGGAGCCAGGCTAGCGCCGAGTGCGCCCCCAGGGGCCAGGCAGGGCCGTACTCCGGTGACTGGCCTGAGCTCACGCGGCTGTTTTTAGGCCCCAGCACGTCTGTCTGTCCCCGCTGGGACCGACCCCTCCCGGCTGCTGTGTGGACGTGCCTGGCCAGATACGGACACACTGCAAACGGGACGCTCACCTCCCTGCCAATACAGACAAGCTGCAAACGGGATGCTCACCTCCCTGCCAGTACAGACACCCTGCAAACGGGACACTCACCTCCCTGCCGATACAGACACCCTGCAAACGGGACGCTCACCTCCCTGCCAGTACAGACAAGCTGCAAACGGGACACTCACCTCCCTGCCGATACAGACACCCTGCAAACGGGACGCTCACCTCCCTGCCAGTACAGACAAGCTGCAAACGGGACGCTCACCTCCCTGCTGATACACCCCAACGCTGTCCCCGTGAGCTCCTGCCCCCCCCCCCCGTACACACGGCTCTCCGGGTCCCTAGTCTGTGCGCAGCTCAACACAGAGCGCGGTGAGATTGTCAGCACCTTCGGCGGCAGCCCTGCTCCGTCAGGGAGCTTTTCACACCAAGCCAGAGATTTGTTTGTTCTGGTTCATTCTACCCCAGCTCAAAGGGCTGCAGGGACCCTGCCCAGACCTTACATGAGTCACCTCAGGGGCCAAACCTCACAGGAACCCTAACAAAGGTGTAGAATGAAACCCCTGTGCAGCCGTAAATACCGCGTGTGCCAGCATCGCCCAGAGCAGCCTGGGGCAGTCGATAGGGCAGGGAGGTGGCCCTATTACCCCAAGGGGGGAAAGATTCCCCAGCAGTTAAGGAGCAGCTGGTGATCCCCTCGTCACCGTGAACAGCCGAGCTAGAGTCACCTGTCAGCAGGTTCCCCTGGGCTCGGCCGTTACAAGCACATTATGAGCCCTGGGGGATTCCTGGCCCAGGCCTGGTGCTTCCTCGTTCAGTGCGTGGGATTTAATACTAGAGCCGGGACATGGGCGTCTCGTGTGAGCTCAGCCCTGTCTGTCCTGTCGGAGAAAAACTCAGTTCTCGCTTTTTCGTTTGGGTGCAGCAAAATCAAATACTTTATTATTTCTCCAGTAATTACAATGGAGGGAGAGAGTGCCATAGGACACAGGGTCACCCCAGTCCTGGACAGGTCTCTCAACTGGTAAACAATTACAGCAAGCCTTTATACTTTTGTTACAGACAATAACTAGCAATAATACAGACAATAGAGAGCAACAACTACATTTTGTTTATATATAAGCCATTCTGCTATCTTATTTGTCTCACTCCTAAAAGACGCCAGCCTGCATATTTGGTTATCAGTTACAAGGTCGTAATAACTTTGTACACAGTTCTTTCCCTATGTCTCACACTATCCTTGCTTCTAGAAGTCTCACGTCATTAGGGTTACAGCTGGGCTAACTCTTGCTAACTGACTGACATGCATTAAAATCCCCTTCAAATCCTTGTTAATTCTTTCCCTACTTCCACACTCCCCCCTTTTGTACTTCTAGTACAACAAATATTTTCAAATCTCTATTTGCATTAATTTGTGGATTTCAGATTCTACATCAGATGTTTCAACCGTAGGGGTTTTGATTGGATGTAATGACAAAGCATGATTAGCATGAACATGAAAGGTATTGCTATCATTACGTTTTTTTACAACAACAACAACAATAACATAATCCTAAGCTAACTAACAACACTACAAACAATAACATTCCCATAGGAATAATATAATGGGGCTGTTGTACAATTTTGATTACAAAGCACAAGACATCATACATAAGATTAATATGTATATCTTGCAATGTGGTGGCTTTAACATACACACAGCTATCATTAGCTTGAAAAAATGGGTGTCCCGTCAGGGTAGTTCCTTGACCTCCACCCTCTCAGCAAATATTGTCATAAACAGTGACAACTTCCACTGGCTTCAGTTTATAGATACACTGAGCTGTGGTGGTTCTAACGGCCAAAATGTCAATTGACTCTCTATCCTTATCCAAAATGTCAGGAGTTATTCTAGGGGTACTGTCTATAAATCAGTTAGGTATACCAGGTGGTCTAATTTCCCAGATGACTCGGTAAATAATTCAGTCCCACATGCATCCTCCTCATGGACCCGGCAGGATTCGGTATGTGGGAGCCCACACCCCCCTAACTGGTCCAAATGCTTGGAAGGAGCACTGTGAACATCCACATTTCCATCCAGAAAGTTTCCAAGTATGTTTCCATGACCATAGATCAGATGGTTCCTGATGTGTCTGTAAGGGCAGTGGGCCAAGTCTGGTCTAGATCCCACTGCAATGCCTTCCCAGCCTCAGTGATATTCAATACCATCTCTGTCAGTAACTTCTGGGTCATAGAACTAAGGGCGGAAATGACATGTAACTCACCAACTCCAGCCTGTACTTAAGATAGCTGAGCTTCAAAAATAAGGCTAGTGGCCTTTTCTAGTTGGCCCAATTTCGTATCATGTTCCTGGCTTTTAAGAATATCCCAAATGGCTACTACATTATTGGCCCCAGCCCACAGGGATCTGGTCAATTCCCTTTTTGTCCAGAGGAAATAACCCAGGCTTTTTGTTGTGCTAATCTAATGGCAGTCCCTTGTGAGCAATCTGGGTATGTAGAAGTGATCTGAAAACTGGATAAGGGCAATGTCATTTAAAATCCAATTAGGGAGGGCAATACATACTGAAGGATTTCTCCAAAACACAGGGTGCAGCCTGTAGAATAAACCCCAAAATCCAATCAATACCACATTCCCAAACATGGGTCCCACAAATTTTTTTTTCTTCCTGCCAGTGTGTAATTCTTTGCTTCTTCACCAGAGTCAGTTCTCAATGTCCTTTCTGGTCAGGAATTCCTGGACTTTGGCAATGTCAGTGGAGTGAGTGTTTCTTCTTCTTTCCTGAAGCAGTCGTGGTTCAGCATCCTACAGGGAAGATTACCCAGTACATCACCCTGTAATGGTTTTGCTTTTTCTAGAAAAGTTTAAAGGCACAGTAGATCTGTCAGTGGACAAGGGAGAGGTTACGAGCACGTCACCTTGTCCTTTTTCCTGCTGTCCAGAAGCACAGTAGAACTAGAAGAAAGAATAGGCTAATCATTAGTAGGAAAATTCTCCTGATGTGGAGGGGTCTTTTTGCAGTGAGAATCCTGGGTCCAAGCAGTCAGTCTGTGGCACTTCACAACGGTGTTGGTAGTCAACAGGACTTGGAAAGGGCCTTTCCAGCGTGGAGCCAAGGCAGTCTTTCGTTGATGGATCTTTATGGAGACCCAGTCTCCTGGTTCCAACGAGTGGCAAGGTTGCACAGGATCCTTCGGTAATGCTGCCTTCACCTGTGTATAAAAAGACTTAACACATTTCATTAGTGCCTGACAATACTTAAGCATTATGTTATCCATCAAATGAATGTCCATCTGAGCTGGGGTTAGTGGGGGTGCAGCTGGTAGTCGCATTGGGCATCCTGTCAAAATCTCATGAGGGCTGAGTCCAGTCTTTTGATTGGGAATGGCTCTCATACTCATCAGTGCCAAAGGAAGGGCATCTGGCCACTTTAAGTTTGTCTCAGCACAAATCTTGGCCAGTTTATTCTTTAAAATCCGGTTCTGGCGTTCCACTGTCCCAGCAGACTGTGGGTGGTGAGGGCAGTGAGCTGCACATAACTCCTTTACAATCTGTCCAGTAAAATGAGTTCCACGATCACTGTTGATACTCACAGGGATGCCAAAACATGTATAAAAATCTTTAAGCAGAAGTTTCACAACAGTCCTGGCATCTGCTTTCCTGCAAGGAAAAGCTTCAACCCAATTGGTAAATACATCAACTAAAACTAATACTGTTATATCCTTGGGGCAGCCGGAGTAGGAAGCAATCACTTGAGGCCAGAGAGCAGACAGCTAACCAAAACCTCCATTTTATTTACAGACCATAATACTCAAACTCAGTTGCCATAGCAGCAAAAACCATGACAACCAAATACACAACAAATACATATTCATAACCACAACATTTAGACATTTGAATAAAATCAATCTGAATATTTACAAAAGGTCCCCAAGGAGGAGGGTGGGCTGCCCGCTTAGCTTTAACAGCTTTACCAATGTTGTGCTGTTGACAAATCACACAGTGTTGACAGTAGGAATGTGCTGCAGAAGGGAAACTCGGTGCACACCAATCTATGTTAACTGCAGCAACCATCCCCCCTTTGCTCACGTGTGCCATTCCATGGTATATGCGAGCAAGATAGGGCAGTAACATCTCCGGTGACACCAGGTGACCATCCAGCGCACACCAAAGATGATCAGTATGTAAAATGCATCCAGCAGCACTCCAAGAGTGTTTCTCGGTTCTTGATGCAGCCTCCTGGATCTTAGCCAGATCCTCAAGGGAGGCTAGTGAAGGCTGCCCAATTAGGACACAAGTATGTTCAGCCTGAGGTACGGAAAGGGCCGCTGCTTTGGCTGCAGAGTCTGCCAAAGCATTTCCACGGGTAACTTCATCATGAGGGGTCTTGTGAGCGGTACATTTAACAACAGCAATAGCTTCCTACCATCCCCAGCCCTCTGAAATCCGAGGTAACCAGAAGATCCCACGTACAATATGGGGAGTGGGTTAACTTCTCATGTCTTTGCTTCCAAAGACCGTCAGTATGCAAATTTTAACAACAATTTGTAATTAAAAGATTTGGCCAATGTAGTTTCTTTCTCCCACCCAAGAAAATGTATTAGACTTTAGTAGATCACATTTTTCTGATGTATCCAAACACTTTGTATTCTAAGTCGAACAAAACAAGTATCCACATTTCAATCCAACACTTCCGCAAGAGTTTAAATCAGACCATCCCATGAAAATATTAAACACAACAATTCTGGCCACGAGACAAACACCACAAGACAGAACATAGAACACAAAACATAATTTTTACTCTGTCAGTAAACGCATGGTACGTTGAATGCTGTTCAGCTGGCATTAGTTTTCTTTTATTATCTGAAAGACAAAAACAGAGGTCTATCCCTTCTGGGCAGTCAATTACTTAAAATATACAAATACTCTTGTTGATTTTAGGCAAAACAGGGGAATTACCCCATATTTTCTTGTATGTGTTTTATAGGCAGCCCAGGTTACAGCGGCTTCTTCCTTATCAGTTAGATAATTTGCATTAACACAGATGCTTTCTGGCTTGCTTTTTACTTTTAACTTTTGCTTTGAAACACTGAAAGAAAACATCACCACTTATAGTGCCCTTAGAGCCTAATACAATATTAATTACATAGCACTGTATACATTCTTTAACTAATTTAACAAAATTGTTCATAGCCAAATGATTGCAATCTAATAATTTCTTTGCCTGAATTTATTTACAAACATGTCAAAGACACCAAAAACTTTTCTCTTTAGCATTTTTACAAAGTTCAACTGCTGTTCCTTCCAGCAACTACAGAGTCAACTTTTCACTGTCCTGTAAATCACTTGCTTTGTCTTTCAACAGCCACTTACCAATTCAAATCACCATTCCAAATATCCTCCTGAGTATTTGAAATCCCCATGCTTATACTCACTTACTCTTTCCTTCCACTACACGTTCAAAAGTTTCCAACCTGTTCTCCAATCTCTCTGTCTGTTGCCTGCCCGCCTGGGCCCGATCCTGTTTTTCTCGCGGAACCGTCCCTTCCATGGGCACTAGCTTGTTCCACTACCAGTTTCGCTAGGAGGGTGGGCTTCTCAACTAGCCCCCACCCTTCTGGTCTTTTCCCTAAAACATTTCTACTTACAAGACTACCCAAGTCCTCCCTAGTAAGGCTTGCCACCTGGGCAAAAATACATGGCCATTGGGTAAAGGCCATTTACTTAACACATAATCCAAACCCCTTTAGGGGGTCTACCCAGAGACCCACCCATGTCTGCTGACACTTAAACAGAAAAGAAAATTACACAGAAAGCAGAGAGAATTACAGTCTAAGCCAGATTTTTCTACTTCTATTACATTGTCCGCTACAGGGGGCGGGACAGAAGGATCTCAATACAACCTCAGAGCTTCATCACACACATGGCTTCCACCCTGAGGAATTAGGAACGAGAAGTTCAGTTCCGCCCACACACCTAACGCCCAAATGAACAGAGCAGAAAAACAACAGTAACCGGTTAAACAAAACAGAACAAAACCAGATAGTGTTTCCTTATTCTATTAGGGCTCACCATTAATCATGCAATTCTTAACATATAACACCAACAATACCAAACAAAGCAAACATAAAAGAACAAGGGTAAAACAGATAGATGGTGTAAATTCTGCAGGGCTCCCACATTCTCAATCGCTCACCAAACTGTGACAAATTCCTGTTACCAATTTATCCCTCATGTCAGGTGATCAGACTGACACTGCAGGACGGTGGGGGAGGATAGAGAAAACACACCATATAATCAAATTTTAAAGCTTCATTAAAAATAATAAAACAACAATGGAGAGTGTTGGGAATGCTCCCACATCACTCAGGAAAAATATGAATGCTCCAAGCCTTAAGCCACCTTAATACTCACACATGGCCAGACTGGCCACGTCTGTGTATAACGGTCAGAGAAGGGGGAATAGGTGGACGGGAGATTATCCTGTATACAGCGTGTTCAGAATTTCCAACATACTTCTGCTCTTGGGATGGCTGTTCTTTTACACCCTGGAGTCTCCTGCGGTGTCTCTTTCAGAGATTCCCCGTACGGGCCACCATCAGGTTAGCTGCCTGTGGCTTTTCCAGGAATTTCCAAGCCACACCAGCTACAGGGTCGCAGAAGCACACTGCTGGATCTCACTGGAAAGTTAAGCTTTGCAAATGTAATTTCAATTCTGTAACTTGTATTGCCTTTGGTTTGCCTGTGTCTCTATTTTTCCACAACCAGCTGGGGCTGAAAGCAGTTTTTCTTTGCACTTAGCATAGTCTGTGCTGGTTCTTGACCTTGAACGTAGAGCAACTTTCCCTTTATCTCTGGGACAAGCTGAATTTCAAATTAACCCATTCCTAGACAAATTGCTCACACTGTGTCAGAGGCTTTTCTTTGGTGATTAAAAGCTCCTCTGAGATATATGATCATATCTAGATTGAAGGTACCTTCTAATGGGCACTGTTTAGATGGATTTTCACAAGTGTGAAGATTCCAATTCTCTAAATACCTGCAGGTTTTAGGACCATAATGTACGTACATGTACTATGCTGGGGTACCCTTAGGGGATGAGGTGGAATGTTTAGACTGTCCCTTACCCATTTTCCACTTACACACACAGAGAGGGGGCCCTGTCCGCACTAGCGGCTCAGAAACTAAGGATCTCTCCCTACAGGGCACTCACACAGGAGAGACTAACGAGGATGACCACGACTCTCCTACACCTCCCTTCAGCAAAAAGAGTCGGCTAGTCTCTTGGAGATGGCACCGCTTACTCTGATAGCATCCAGTGAGATGATCAGACTGTCAGTAGCCCACACGGAAAGGAAGGGGGGGAGGGAAGATGGGTTCACACACTCCTAGACCCAGGAAGCTTCCTCGCCGGACGATGCCAGGCCGAGTCAGCCCACTGTGGGTCGGATCTCCTAAAGATCCACTAGTTACCAGGCTTGCGTTAGAGTAGTCCTGATCACTAGCCTTCACTTCACAGGGTACTCTGGGCGTCTTCCGGTAACAGCACTCACACTGGTGTACACACACACACACACCAAGGCCTCTTTTTCCTTTTTTTCCTCTTTTTCTTCTTTACCTCTGTTTTTTTTTTTTTTTTTTTTTTACCACGATGCATCTTTACCTGGTCCGGACCAATACCATGAGGCGGTATGACAACCCCTCTTGAGGCGGTAAAAACCCCTCAGCACCGGTGCATTCTAATGCATTACCTTATGCATTTACCTTATGCATTTACCTTATGCATTTACCTTGGCCAACTCAGCAGTTCCCAGTACTGCTATAAACTAACCTTGTTGGGGCCTTTCCCCAATACCACTCTGCATCTGATCCTGCTGCACAGTCAATAAGTTCAGAGGGCGTGAGCCCAACAGAGACAGACGTCCTCACGGAAAGTCCTCCTCCGATACCCCAATAGAGATTTCAAAAGGTCTCATACCTCTCATGTGGTGCCATGGGGTTCGAAGGGGAATGATCCGTAGTAGCCGTCTGTGGGTCCGTGGGCGTTGCCATCCCAGACGAGCCCCCAAATTGTCGGAGAAAAACTCAGTTCTCGCTTTTTCGTTTGGGTGCAGCAAAATCAAATACTTTATTATTTCTCCAGTAATTACAATGGAGGGAGAGAGTGCCATAGGACACAGGGTCGCCCCAGTCCCGGACAGGTCTCTCAACTGGTAAACAATTACAGCAAGCCTTTATACCTTTTACAGACAATAAATAGCAATAATACAGACAATAGAGAGCAACAACTACATTTTGTTTATACATAAGCCATTCTGCTATCTTATTTGTCTCACTCCTAAAAGACGCCAGCCTGCATATTTGGTTATCAGTTACAAGGTCGTAATAACTTTGTACACAGTTCTTTCCCTATGTCTCACACTATCCTTGCTTCTAGAAGTCTCACGTCATTAGGGTTACAGCTGGGCTAACTCTTGCTAACTGACTGACATGCATTAAGATCCCCTTCAAATCCTTGTTAATTCTTTCCCTGCTTCCACAGTCCCCACCCGCCCCCTTTCCCAGCGGTGCCGGAGTCAGTTCTCTGGAGAGACACGTTAAACTCTCCCCTTTACCAGCCAGCGTGGGACATATCTCCACTCTCCACACCCCTCACCATCAGCGCTTGGGGGGCCAGAACCTGACCACACTGGCAGCCTGGTTCTCTGGCCTGGGGAGGGAAGAGCTAACGAACAGCTCAGGAACGGGGGGGCTGGTTCCCCAATACCCAGCCTGGGGCAGTTACAGCCAGGTCTGAGCTCGGTGTGTCCCGGGATTACAGGGGCAGGCAGCGAGCTCCGGGCCCCCCAGAACCCGGCACCCACCTGGGTGAGGCCATGGGGTGGCTTCTCCCCGTCTCCAGCAGGCTCTGTTCTGTGGCTGGCAGGGCCTGGGCAGGGTGGGGAGTTTAGCTAGTGGGGCTGAGCCTGGGGTGTTCACAGGGTCCCCAGGCATGGGCCTCATTCCCGTTCTGTTCCTCCCTCCAGGTGGCCCCCCTCTCGATGGAGACACGTCCGTTTTTTGACTGTCCTGCACTCACGCCACGGCCGGTGCTGGGGAGACAGAGCCAGCTGCAAACTGCTGGGAGAGGAGAGAACAAACTGACCCCTTGTGATGCTGTGTGATCGGCGTGTGACCGTGCACAGCACTGGTGTTGCCACTGTGCTACAACTGCAAGCAGGGCCGGCTCCAGGCACCAGCTTATCGAGCAGGTGCTTGGGGCGGCAACTCCGGAGCGGGGCAGCACTTTCAGGTATTCGTTGGCAATTCGGCGGAGGGTCCCTCACTCCTGCTTGGAGCGAAGGACCTCCCGTTGAATTGCTGCAGATCGCGATCGCGGCTTTTTGGGGGGGGGGGGGGGCTGCTTGGGGCAGCAAAACCCCTGGAGCCAGCCCTGACTGCAAGAGACCTTGTACCAAGCACGTCATGTCCGGCGTCACTGGGAAAGTTATGAATTGCTAAGTGTGGATATCCTGCTTATATGTGTAGCCCCCCGCCCCCGTTCACCGGCCCAGAATGAGGTGGTTCGAGATCGGGGAAGCCTGTTTGTGACCTTTTACACAACTTTAGGGGACTGGGCCTGAGCCTCCTGTGTGTGCTCTGCGTTGTGTGTCAGTGTGTTCACCTCAGACCAGACCCACTCAGACAAACCACCAGGTACAGGCTTTATTCTGTAAAGAACATAGAACAGGCTCACAGTCCAGCAGCCTCCTCTGCCAGCCTGCTCCGTGCTCCCAGCCCAGTCAGTGCAGAGACCCCGGGCGGGGAGGGCAGCGGGTGCCTCCCGGCAGGAACCAGGCCGTTCTCCCAGCATGCTGCAGTTTGTAGTCCTCAACTTGTCGTTCCCAGGGCTGCTGTTGAAGCCCACTGGGCCTTGGGCTACAGATGCCTGTATCAGTTTTGTATGTGAAGTTATCAATATTGACTGTACCCCGTATCAGCATTGTGTTTGTCTACACTGGCAAGCTACTGCGCCGAAACTTTCTCGCCCAGGGGTGTGAAAACTCCCCCCCCCCCCAGTGCAGCAAGTCTGAGCGCTGTAAAGTGCCAGTGTAGACAGGCTCCAGTGCTGGGAACTGCGTTCCCGTGCCCCTCGTGGAGGTGGTTTACAGAGAGCGCGGCCACACTGTCCCGTTAAGGCGCTTTAAGCTGCTGTGTCGACTCAGGCTACGGCTACACGAGAGAGTTCAAAGCGCTGCCCCCTGAGCACTCCCGCGGCAGCACTTTGATGTGCGAGTGCATGAGTGTGGTTGTGCGTGAGACAGCTCTCCCAGCGCTCCTGGTAACCCACTGCTGCGAGGGGAGTCGCTCCGAGTGCCGGGAGTCTGTCTACACTAGTGCTTTAAAACACTCAGAGTTGCTGTGCTCAGGGGAGTGATATTTCTCACCCCTGAGCCAGCAAGTTAGAGCGCTGTCAAATGTGCGTGTAGACAAGGCCTCAGCCCCTGTGTCTGTTCCTGGGGTAAAACCCCCAGGCAGTTTACATCCAGTCTAGACAGCACACCGTGACTGGACTGTTCGAGTTCGATGGCCCGTTAAAGGACATGCCCCTAACCCTAGAGGGAGCTGGTCCCGCCAGGTGAGTGAGCCTTCCTGCGGGTGCATCAGCCAGAATCTGGGCAATGGCTGCCGCTGAGACTCAGCAAGGCAGGTAAGGTCATGTGACGTGCTCATGTGACCCTGGACTCCATCTTGGGCCGGTAATTTTCCACAGACTGTGCCTGTGGGCTGGTAAAATTCCCAGCACCTGGCAGAGGCTAGAAAAGACCCTGAGACATCTGCAATTGGTCTTCGTGTCCTGCTCTGATTCTCCGGACTGTGGATTTACAGCTACAAGGGTCATTTGAACTGGGGACTGAGGCCCATCCAGTCTTTCGGAAGCTGGTTACGAGACTTTACAAGCCAGCCGTCTAGTCCATCCCTGCTACAGGCCTGATCCAAGAACACGCCGCTGTTGTAGGCATATGAGCTATTAACCATGTGTAACGCTCGTCGTCTTCTCTTCTCTATGAATAAACCTTCAGATAGTAGCTACTAACGGGCTGGCAGCAGCGTGGTTATTGGGTAATGTAGCAGCCGTGGTGAGCTGCAGCCGGTTCCCACCGGTTCGCGAGAACTGGTTGTTAAATTTAGAAGCCCCTTTAGAACCGGTTGTTCCTGGAGGGACAACTAGTTCCAAAAGGGCTTTTAAATTTAACTAAAACTCTAGCAGCTCCCTACCCTTCCCCAGCCCCAGCTCACCTCACTCCGCCTCCTCTTCAGAAGTTCCTGGCTTCTCCTCCCCCTCCCAGGCTTCCCACGAATCAGCTGTTCGCGCGGGAAGCCTGGGAGGGCTGAGAAGAAAGCAGCGCTTCCACCAGGTGAGCTTGAGCTGGGGCGGGGAGTGGGGGCGCCAGCGGGAGGGGAGGGCTCCAGGTGCTGCGCCGCCCGGCGAGGTCGTGGCCGGACCCGGGGGCTGGGCGGCGCGGCTCCTGCTTCCTGGGTCCAGCTGTGACCTCGCCGGGCAGCGCGGAGTGGCTCCTGCCCGGCCCCCAGGTCCAGCCGGGCAGCGGGGCTCCTGCCTGCCCAGCCCCCGGGCAGGGCGGCCCAGGGGGGCGCGAGAGGGGCAATTTGCCCCAGGCCCCAAGCCCCACGGGGGCCCCCACCAGAGTTTTTTGGGGCCCCTGGAGCGGGGTCCCTCACTCGCTCCGGGGGGGGGGGCGGAAAACTCTTGCGGGGCCGGGCGCAGGAGCTTCTTCTGCTCCCGTCTTCGCCGGCGGGGGGTCCTTCCGCTCCAGGGCGGAAGGACCCCCCGCCGGCAAATTACCGCCGAAGACGGAGCAGGACCCGCCACCGACGTGCAGCCCGGTCTTCGGCGGTAATTCGCCGGCGGGGGGCCCTTCCGTTCCAGGACCTGCCGCCGAAGTGCCCTGAAGACCTGCGGCGGGAGCCTCCCCGCTGCCGAATTACCGCCGAAGACCGGGCTGCACTTCGGCGGCGGTCCCGCTTTGGCGGTAATTCGGCGGCGGGGGGCTCCCGCCGCGGGTCTTCGGGGCACTTCGGCGGCGGGTCCTGGAACGGAGGGGCCCCCCCGCCGCCGAAGACCCCGGGCCCCCGGAATCCTCTGGGCGGCCCTGCCCCCGGGTCCGGGTCCAGCCGGGGGGGGGGGTGCGGCTCCTGCCTGCCCAGCCCCCGGGTCCGGGTCCAGCGGGGGGATGGGGGGGGCGCGGCTCCTGCCCGCCCGGGTATCTAGAACTGGCCAACCGGGCGCAGGGGAATGCCACAAGTGGGCAGCTGGGGCCCAGACGCCGGGGGACCTGGTTAAACTGCTGGTGCTGGAGCAGCTGTATGAGCGGTGCCCATCCGACCTGAGGCTGTGGTTAAGGGACCAAAAGCCAGAGAACCCGCGACATGCAGGGCAGCTGGCCGATGAGTTTGTGAAGAGCCGGACGAGGGGTGGCAGGAGGAGCCCCAAAGGAACAGGCCCGTCGCGATGCAGAAAGAGAGTCATCCTGGGACCTCCCAAAGGGGGAATATGGGGAATCCCCACCCAAGGGGAACGGCCAGCGCCAGGGACAACCGCCCAGCTCGAGGGGACCCACGGGACTTGGGCTGCTATCACTGTGGCCAAAGAGGCCACATACAGACCCACTGCCCCAGGCTCAGGTACAGACCAAGCAGACTGGACCCATAGAGGGTTAACACTGGCTCACTGCCCCCCAGAATGGACCCCGCCTGGGCGGACTCGCTGGGGGAAGTGCACGGAGGGGCAGAGGAGGCTGAATGCTCCAAGCAGAGACCCAGGAGGTGAAGCCGTGGGAGCTTCTTGCCCTGCAGACAGGCTGCTCCCACATATTCTACCCCCGAGGGGAACCCGGACGGGACCTTTAACCTCACCCTGACCTACACCTTCGCCCCGATGGACTGGGACAGAGGCAGCATCTTAACCTGCCACGTCAGCCACGCGGCTCTGGCCCAGCCCCTGCGGGAGGAGTTCCCCCTGATAATCCCATGTAAGAGTCTGGCTGGGGGCTGGTTCTCTTGGGGCCCCCTCACCCCGATCAGTCACTGCTCAGGGAAGACTCTTCCCGCGTCACACCCCAGTCTCCAGCTCCCACCAGAGGGGAGATTCCTGGGTCCATGGGACGGGAGAGAGAGCTAGAGAGGGGGCCGAACGCACAAGAGCAGAGAAAATTGGAGGGGAGGAGGGGAGATGCTGGAGCCCTCTGGGCCAGTGCAGTGGGGCCAGAGCCCTCAGGGCTGTAGGGGGCCAGTATCTGGGGGCTGGAGCCCTCAGCACTACAGAGGGCCAGTGGCAGTAGGATCTTTAGTGGGGTCAAGGGGAATTTTATCTCCCCGCCCGCAGGAAGTGGCTGGCGCTGCTGACAGGGGCTGCGCGTTGAGGTGAGGCAGCTTTATCAGCTCCCCCTGCCGGCTCCGCTCTGCTCCTGCCCGAGGCTTGCAGGGTGGGGGGACAGCACGGCCCCCACCCCAAAATTACTGCCATGTTAAACAGTGCACAGGCCGTGTCCCCCACCCCACCTCCCCTTCCCGTTCCGCTGCTCCTGGCTCTGGTGCTGGTAACGCCGCCTGACGCTTTCTCTCTCATGGCGCAGGGTGGACAGGTGACATAGTCGCACTTGTCTCAGGGATCCTTCTCCTCGTCACTTTCCTGTTGCTGTGTGCATGCCGGGTCTGTAGCGGGAAGAGCTACCAGACAGGTAAAAACCGTCAGTCCCATTGTCACGCGGGGCAGGGGAGTGGGGGCTACGTGTCCTCAGAGTTAGCTCAGAGTCTGGGTGGGGTTGAGGTGACAGTGACATAGCCTGGGTCACCCCCAGGGCCTGTGGGGGGCTGGAGTGCCCTGTAAGGTGGGAAACTGAGGCACACATCCACCCAATTTAGGCGTAATCAATTTTTCACCTTTATAGATTTTCAGACAGAATCGTTATTTATAGTTTCTGACCATGTGCATCTGGTGGCTAAACTAGCTCAGACGGACAGGCAGGGGCCCAAGTGCCAAGTGCCGGGGCAGCGGGAAGCTCTCCACTTCCTGAGGGTCGTCTCAGTCTCTGGAGGGTGTTCTCCAGATTGTGCCCGTGTTCACTTGTCTTTTTGTTCCTTTCCAGTTGTGACGTTCCCCTCTGGTGCTATCCGGACCAGTGATCTATGAGGCCACTCCAATGCTTGGCTCTGGGAGCCAGCCCGACCGTGCTCCGCTGGGAGAACCCCCCACTCCTGGGCTGGTCACACACAGCCTCTGGCGTGTGAGCTGCTCCTTTGATTGTGCAACCGAATGACACTAGCCAGTATCTCCGCTCCCAGACACAACCCTGGGAACCTCCACCTTGCAGTGTCCAGCTGTGCCCGCTGGGTGCTGCAAGCTGTGACAAAGTCCTGAGCCTGTATTGGTGGGTCCTGCACTTCTGGGCGGATTCAGTGGCCTCAGAAACTCGATAAGGCCCCAATGTGACCTCCCTTTCTCAGTGTAACAGCAAGAGTCACAGCCTATGGAGCTACTCCCAGCCCCGGGCAGTACGGGAGATGGGAAGGGGGATACCCCACAGTCTCCACTGCTCCGTAGAAATCAGTGGGTGCAGTTCGGCCTCCTGCCTGGACCGAGTCCTGCTTCCTCTCTCAAAGGGATCTCTGTAGCGTATGGGGGGGGGGTGTTGGTGACACATGCAGAGACATCACGATGACACCGAATGACACGGCCCGAGCCACACCGGCAAGGGAACAGGCCAGGGATGGCGCAGCCAGCCCCACACCAGCAAAGGGGGGCGCAACCAGCGACGTGTCGGCGAAGGAGCGGGCGGGAGATGACGCAGCCGACGAGGACACAACCAGCGACGCGTCGGCAAAGGAGCGGGTGGGAGACAACGCAGCTGACGAGGACACAACCAGCGACGCGTCGGCAAAGGAGCGGGCGGGAGACAATGCAGCCGACGAGGACACAGCCAGCGACGCGTCGGCAAAGGAGCGGGCGGGAGACAATGCAGCCGACGAGGACACAACCAGCGACGTGTCAGCCAAGGGCCAGGCGGGAGACGACGCAGCTGACGAGGACACAACCAGCGAACTGGCAGAGGGTGGCCCAGGCGGTGCCAGGCCAGCAATCGGTGTGGTAGGAGACAGAGTCACCAGCACCACCCCAGTGACTAAAGTGGCACCAGATGCCGTGGTCAGTGCCCCACCAGCTGGGGGCCCAGCGCCCGATGCTGAGGCCAGTGCCACACGCGGGGGAGATGATGCAGACAGGGCCAAGCGGGTGGAAGAACCTGGGGCAGATGGGACAGCAGGTGCCTCTCCAGGCAGCTCCGAGCAGACAGCGTAGCCAGGGCTGTGCCAGCTGCCCACCAGGGGAGGTCGTGTGGCCATTGCCGCCCTGCTGGGGGAGCCGGGGGCGGCCGATGGCGTGTGTCATAAATATAGAGGGAAGGGTAACAACCTCTCTGTATGCAGTGGCATCAAATCCCTCCTTGGCAGCTGAACTGAATCGCCTCACCCGTAAGGGGTTAAACAGTCAATAACCTGGTTGGCACCTGACCAGAAGGACCAATGAGGAAAGAAGATACTTTCAAATCTGGGGGGGGGGGAGGTTTTGTTTGTTGTTCCCTCTCTGGACGGAGGGAGAAGCCAGGCAGGTACAACATCTCCTGAAAACATCCCTGGACTCTTCCATCTAAAACCACAGAAACTGTAAGTAGGGCAAGGAAATGCGTTAGGTTATCTTTAGTTTTGGCTTGTGAATTTTCCTATGCTACAGAGGTAGATTTATTTCCTGTTTTTGTAACTGTGAAGCTGAGTCCAGAGGGGAGTCCTCTGTGTTTTAAATCTTTTTCTTTACCCTGTAAAGTTGCCTTCCAGCCTGATTTTGCAGGTGTGATTCTTTTACTTTTTCTTTATAAATAAAGTTCTTCTTTTAAGAACCTGATTGATTTCAGTGTCCTGAAGACAAAGGGGCTGGTCTGTGCTCACGTTGCTAAGGCGATTGGTTGGTGGTTTATTCTCAAGCCTCCCCAGGAAAGGGGGTGAAGGGGCTTTGGGGAATATTTTCTGGTCTAGAGAACAGGGGGGCATTATTCCCTCTGGGCAGTGGAGGCCCCAGGGGCCAGAGCGAGGGGACTCCCTGGGGGGCCCACGGCAGAGACAGACGTGCTGAGGCTCAGAGTGGTGCAGCTCCAGGAGGTGGAGAGGCCTGACCCCGAGAGAGGGTGGACCCCCGAGAAGGGCTGTCGCAGTGAAAGGGGCCCCCTCACGGACCGCACGGGGCCACGAGTGGGCACCATCTGAGAGTCCGTGACACAGGACAAAGGAGGTTGCCAGTCATGAGAGAACCCCAGTTTATGACCTGAGATATCAGCTGGAACTAACAAGGTCTGTTCCAGGGGAAAGGATTGGGCCCAGACTAGGAAGGAGTCTAGTCTGTGAGAGAAGCTTATTGGAACATCTCTGAGGGTGAGTGTACCTTGAAGCCCGCCCACTGCTAACGGATACCCCCGCCCCCCAGCCTAAGGGGAGGATCTACAGGACCTCAGGAACCCACTCATTTTGGGGGACAACTAATACAAGAACAGGGACAGGAGTGCGGTCAGAGGGTCAGAAGAAGGGAGCCTGACGGGGACACCGAGCAGAGAACCCCGGACAGCGCCCACTGCTCCTCGAAGGCATCAAGGGAGCCGGCGGACGCCGCCCAGAGGAACTCCGCCCGGAGACGTGAACGGACAGAGGATCGGAAACAAGCCCCACAGTCGCAGGAGTCTCCATTGGCCAACCGCCTCTCCCTGGTCGCATAGATGGCCAGTTTGGCCAGGGCGAGGAGGAGGTTGACCAGGAGGTCCCGTGACTTTGTGGGGCCATGGCTAGGGAGTGCACGGAGAAGGAGGTGAGGGGAAAAGTGCAGCCAGAAACATAACAGGATATTGGTGAGGAGCCGGTATAGGGGCTGCAGCCTGGCGCACTCTAAGTAAACGTGCGCCAGGGTCTCCCTCACGCCGCAGAAGGGGCAGGTGTCTGGGACAGGGGTAAACCGCGCCAGGTACACGCCCGTGCTCATGCCCCATGGAGGAGCTGCCAGCTGATATCCCCGGTGGCCTCGGGACCAGGGTGGAGTAGAGGCTGGCCCACCGGGGCTCCTCACCCTCCAGAGGTGGCAGGAGGTCCCGCCACTTGGTGTCGGGGCGGGACACGCTGAGGGTGAGTGTAGCGGGGCGGTAACCCCGCCCCTGCCCTGAAGGGCTTGAAACAGCCCTGGGCGAGGGCCGTGGCAGGGCAAAGCAGCGAGCCCGGGCTGGTTGGGGAACCAGCCACACCTGGGCCACGCCCCGGTCGGGCCGCAGCTGGCCCTTATGAGAGGGCAGGGGGCCAGGAGCAGTCAGTCTCGCTCTGTCTCTCGCGGGAGAAGGGCCTGGCGGTGGGGACGCTGAACAGGGCACCTGAGGGGAGCAGGGCTGGGGAACAGGGCAAGGGGGCTGGGGAGCCCCTGCCCAGAAAAGCCCCAGGCTGCGGCCTTGTCAAAGGCCAGAGAGGTGCTAGGGGGCAGCCCAGGGTAGGCAGAGGCAGCCGGTCCAAGCCCCCTTGCCGGTGATGAGTGGCGTGTACGCTGCAGTCTGCCCCAGGGAGCGGGCGCTAGGGGGGACTGGCAGTAGCCTGACACTGAGGCGAGGGGGGGATGGGGGGGCTCCCCGGGGAGGGGAGACCCAGAGACTGGGAGGGGGGGTGCTGCGAGGGGGCAGCACCCAAGGGAAAGGGGCACCGGGGTCCGGGATGGACACGGGGACCAGCGGCAGGCGAGAGACCGGCCGGCAGAGGGCTCTCCGGAGGCTGGCGAGCCAATTCCCAGGACGGCCAGCAGGAGGCGCCGCAGCGGTGAATCCTCGCCTCGTTACGGTGAGATTTACCTGGAATCAGTTTCTTAGGCTTAGACGTGAGTGTTTTGTTTTGTTTTGCTGTGTGACGTACTTTGCTGTGGCTGTTATTAGTTGGAACCACTTCAGTCCTACTTTTTATAACGATTTACTAGCGGGGGGAGGGGGAAGCGAACAGCTGTGCCTGGCTCTCTGTCAGTGTTACAGAGGGTGGACAATTCACGTTATACAGAGTAAAAGGGATTGATGTGGGGTTTGGATCCCATTGGGAGCTGGGTGTCTGGGTGCTGGAGGCAGGTGACCTGCTGGGCAGTTTTTGGTTAAAGCCTGCAGCTTTGGGGGCGTGGATCAGGCCTGGGTCGGGTTGCAGCAGGCTGGCGTGTCTGGCTCCACAAGGCAGGTTCTGGAGTCCCAGGCTGGCAGGGAAAACGGGCTCAGAGGTAATCTCAGCACGTCAGGTGACAGTCCCAAGGGGTCTCTGTGACCCAACCTGTGACGGGGAGACCCCATGGAGACTCCCACGTTCTCCCTGGCCTGCTCTGTCCACACCCCCGTCTGTCAAGCCCCCTCCCAGCCAGGTAAGGGGCAGCAGCTCCCCCACCCCAGTGGGCACAGGGGGCTGTCGGTCTCTGGGGGCTCCCACAGGCGGCACTGCCCAGGGCAGGGTGCAAAGGGGGGGTGCAGCCCCTGCCCAGTGCCCCCTGCATGGTGGAGAGGGAGAGGAGCATTCGGGGAACTCCCCCAGTCCCCAGGGAGCAGAGGGGGTGTCCCCTGAGGCCCAGTGCGTCATTCTGGCCCCGTCTCCGTGGGGCGTACGGCATTTCCTCCCTCCTGCGCTGTGGGGCAAAGCACACGCTGGCTGCCCGGGCACCACCGCCGAGGTCTGTGTTGGCTACAGGGTGACGGGACGTCCCAGTTTGGCCAGGACGGCCCTTTTGCAAGCCCTGTCCCCGTCGTCCTGACTTCTGGCAGAAGGAGGCACTCGTCCCGTTTGCTCTGGCCAATCTGCTCAGCTGGGACAAATGCCCAGTTTTGTCAAAAACGTGGGGTGTGGAGGAACATGCCGGGGGGCGGGGGGCGACACCAGCTGCATGGGGGGATGGGAGGCGGCTCCGGCTAGCCCCACGCGGTGCCCTGTTTTCCCTTTGGGTCACCCTAGCTACAGCCCATCATGCTGGGCAACTGCTCGGCCGTGCTCTGGCCTGCACCCGGCGTACCCGCCTCTGCTCACCCCGACGCCACTGCCTGGCACCTCCTTCCCTAGCAGGTGGGGAGCCCGGTGCTGCCGGGGGGCTCTGGGACAGGCAGACCCAACGTGGGCTTCAGCGCAGCCCGAAACCTGCCCACCCTGGCAGGGGCCACCCCGAGACGGGGCCAGTGGGGAATTGAGGGTGAAGCCCAGGGCAAATGAGTGTGGGGAGAAGAATCGGACCCGTCCCTGCACCCCCCACAGGGGCTGGAGCCATTGGGGATAAGGACACGCGGATGCCGATTGGCAGCAGGACACAGGGCGCGTGACAAGCGTTTTATTCCTTATCCGCGCGCTGCAGCTGGCACCACGCTGGGAGCTGATCCCCCGCCGTGCAACCCCCCCCAACATGCTGAACAACAGCCCCCCATGGGTGCCCCCCCACCCCCGCTGTCCCCGCCGAGCTCGCTACCCGGGGTCTCCTAGCGGCGCAGCCAGCAGAGCCAGCAAATAGACCCCCCTATGGGCACCCAGCCGTCAGCCCCTGTATCCAGCCGGCCACCCCCATCTGACACCCGGCCCCTGGTGGCCCCAGCAGTTCGACACGTCCCAGAGCCCCATAGAGGAGACGGGGCCTGTGTCCCCATTTCCGTGCAGGATCCCGAGCCCCCTAATTTGCTATCACACCCTGCAGAAGCGAAGCCGTTGCTGTGACGTGGGTGTCCCCGTCCGTCCCTGGGGATCCCAGTCCCGTTGCTGTGACGTGGGTGTCCCCGGGGATCCCGGCCCCGTTGCTGTGACGTGGGTGTCCCCGTCCCTCCCTGGGGATCTCAGCCCCATTGCTGCGGGAGCTGTGTCGGGGGCACTGCAAGCCCAGCGGGTGCTGGGCGGACGACCGAGGGCTCACGCCTGTGCCGTCTGGTTGGCGCTCTCAGCCTGTGCCCGGGCTGGGCTCTCCTCGGCCTCCGGGCTGCCCAGACACGCCTTCACCTCGGCAGCCAGCCGGGCCAGGTGCCGCTGCAGCTCACTGGCCGAGCGCACGCAGCCCCCGATCACCTCCTCCAGCTGCCGCAGCCGTGGGGCGCCCCCGCCCAGGGGGCAGGCGTCGGGGGGCACCGTCGGGTCTGCAACAACAGCACAGCACCGCGTCAGGGTCGCTGCGGGATCCCAGCCCCACGGCAGCCTGCCCCACTCCAGCCATGGCCTCACCCCACAGGGCAGTGATGGGGGAGCGGGCTGGGGCACTGGCAAGGCAGGTGGGTGCAGGCAGTATGAGGCGTGGGGCAGGTTGGTGCCCCCCAGCAGGGGGCGCTGTGGGGCAGGAGAACTGGCCGTGCGGCGGGTCACTGCCCCCCAGCAGGGGGCGCTGCAGGGGCAGGAGAACTGGCCGTGCAGGTGGGTCGCTGCCCCCAAGCAGCGGGGCGCTGTGGGGGCAGAACTGGCCATGCAGATGGGTCGCTGCCCCCCAGCTGGGGGTGCTGGGGGGTAGGAGAACTGGCCGTGTGGTGGGTCGGTGCCCCCCAGCAGGGGGCGCTGCGGGGGCAGGAGGACAGGCCATGCGGCGGGTCGGTGCCCCTAAGCAGGGGGTGCTATGGGGGCAGAACTGGCCGTGCAGGTGGGTCGCTGCCCCCCAGCAGGGGGCGCTGCGGGGGAAGGAGGATGGGCCGTGTGGTGGGTTGCTGCCCCCCAGCAGGGGGCGCTGCGGGAGCAGGAAAACTGGCCGTGCGGCGGGTCGGTGCCCCCCAGCAGGGGGCACTTCGGGGGCAGGAGAACTGGCTGTGCAGGTGGGTCGCTGCCCCCCAGCTGGGGGCGCTGCAGGGGCAGGAGGACAGGCCGTGCGGTGGGTCGTGCCCCCCAGCAGGGGGCGCTGCAGGGGCAGGAGAACTGGCCGTGTGGGCGGGTGGGTGCCCCCCAGCAGGGGGCGCTGTGGGGCAGGAGAACTGGCCATGTGGCAGGTCGCTGCCCCCCAGCAGGGGGCGCTGCGGGGGCAGGAGAACTGGCTGTGCAGGTGGGTCGTGCCCCCCAGCAGGGGGCACTGCGGGGGCAGGAGAACCGGCCGTGCGGGCGGGTGGGTGCCCCCCAGCAGGGGGCGCTGTGGGGGCAGGAGAACTGGCCGTGCGGCGGGTCGCTGCCCCCCAGCAGGGGGCGCTGTGGGAGCAGGAGAACTGGCCATGCGGGCGGGTGGGTGCCCCCCAGCAGGGGGCGCTGTGGGGCAGGAGAACTGGCCATGCGGCGGGTCGCTGCCCCCCAGCAAGGGGCGCTGCGGGGGCAGGAGAACTGGCTGTGCAGGTGGGTCGCTGCCCCCCAGCTGGGGGCGCTGCGGGGGCAGGAGGACAGGCCGTGCGGTGGGTCGTGCCCCCCAGCAGGGGGCGCTGCAGGGGCAGGAGGACAGGCCGTGTGGCGGGTCGCTGCCCCCAGCAGGGGGCGCTGTGGGGGCAGGAGAACTGGCTGTGCGGGTGGGTCGCTGCCCCCCAGCAGGGGGCGCTATGGGGGCAGAACTGGCCGTGTGGCGGGTCACTGCCCCCCAGCAGGGGGCGCTGCAGGGGCAGGAGGACAGGCCGTGTGGCGGGTCGCTGCCCCCAGCAGGGGGCGCTGCAGGGGCACGAGAACTGGCCATGCGGGCAGGTGGGTGCCCCCCAGCAGGGGGCGCTGTGGGGGCAGGAGAACTGGCCGTGCGGCGGGTCGCTGCCCCCCAGCAGGGGGCGCCGCGGGGGCAGGAGAACTGGCCGTGCAGGTGGGTCGCTGCCCCCCAGCAGGGGGCGCCGCGGGGGCAGGAGAACTGGCCGTGTGGGCGGGTGGGTGCCCCCCAGCAGGGGGCGCTGTGGGGCAGGAGAACTGGCCGTGTGGGTGGGTCGGTGCCCCCCAGCAGGGGGCGCT
Source organism: Mauremys mutica (assembly GCF_020497125.1). NCBI lineage: Eukaryota > Metazoa > Chordata > Testudines > Geoemydidae > Mauremys > Mauremys mutica. The sequence continues at coordinate 158,210,696 of NC_059075.1, forward strand.
GTGGGGCAGGAGAACTGGCCGTGTGGGTGGGTCGGTGCCCCCCAGCAGGGGGCGCCATGGGGGCAGAACTGGCCGTGTGGCGGGTCACTGCCCCCCAGCAGGGGGCGCTGTGGGGCAGGAGAACTGGCCGTGCAGGTGGGTCGCTGCCCCCCAGCAGGGGGCGCTGCGGGGGCAGGAGAACTGGCCGTGCAGGTGGGTCGCTGCCCCCCAGCAGGGGGCGCTATGGGGGCAGGAGAACTGGCCGTGCGGGCGGGTCGGTGCCCCTAAGCAGGGGGCGCTATGGGGGCAGGAGAACTGGCCGTGTGGCGGGTCGCTGCCCCCCAGCAGGGGGCGCTGCAGGGGCAGGAGAACTGGCCGTGCAGGTGGGTCGCTGCCCCCCAGCAGGGGGCGCTATGGGGGCAGGAGAACTGGCCATGCAGATGGGTCGCTGCCCCCCAGCAGGGGGCGCTGGTGCTGCTCTGCCCCCCCCCCACCGTGCTCACCTGCCACGCGCAGGGTGAGGCTGCCCTGGGCCTGGTCGGGCGGGTAGAGGATGTAGCAGGTCCACTCCCCGCTGTCGCTGGCGGTGACGCGCTGCAGCACCAGCGAGACGTTCCCGTTCCTCACCTCGTCCTGGGCCAGGCTGAGCCCCGCCCGCGCCGCCCGCACCGCCCCGGCGAACTCCAGCACCGTGCGCCCCTCGTGCCGCCAGCGCACCTGCAGCTGCTCCAGCTCCAGCTCCAGGGGCGGGTAGTCGGCCCCGACGAGGCACTCCAGCACCACGCGCTGCCCGGGGCGCGCCCGCACCGGCGAGGGGCCCACCGACACCTGCAGCCAGGCCGCTGCGGGGAGAGGGGCAGGGTCACCCCCGCCGGGGCTGGTCTGCCATGGGCCCGCCTGCTGCCCCGCCAGCCGGGTGCCCCGTTCACTCCCAGCATCCTCTGGGGGGTAGGGCCCGGTTCACTCCCAGCATCCTCTGGGGCGGGGGGGTGCCCCATTCACTCCCAGCATCCTCTGGGGCGGGGGCGTGCCCCATTCTCCCCCAGCATCCTCTGGGGCAGGGGGTGGGCCGTTCTCCCCCAGCATCCTCTGGGGCAGGGGGTGGGCGCCCCGTTCATGTCCAGCATCCTCTGGGGCAGGGGTGTGTGCCCCATTCTCCCCCAGCATCCTCTGGGGGGTAGGGCCTGGTTCACTCCCAGCATCCTCTGGGGCGGGGGGGCCTCTCCTGGGGTGGGGTTGCCCCTGCTCCCTGCAGGACAGTTTCCACCACCCCCAAAGCTTTGGCTGGGCCTTGAATCTCCCCGGGCCGGGCCGTTCTCCAGCCCCCTGGCCCTGCCCCCCAGCTCTGTCGGGGTCCCCACACCCTGCCCTGGGGTGATGGGGGGAACTGCCTGGCCCTCCCCCTGTGGGGAAGCAGGGGCAGCTCTCATCCCCCCCCCCCCCCCCGAGCTGGCTCCCGGCCCCCCTCGCCCTCCTGCCAGTCTTGGGCAGATCCAGGGGGAACCCCGGGACAGCAAGGGGCCAGTCTTGGGGAGACCCAGGGGCAGTGAGAGGCTGGTCTTGGGGAGGTTACAGGGGCAACCCGGGGAAATGAGGGACCAGTCTCGGGGAGACCCCAGGGGCAGCGAGGGGCCCGTCTCGGGGAGACCCCGGAGCAGCGAGGGGCCAGTCTCGGGGAGGTCACAGGGGAACCCCCAGGGGCAGCGAGGGGCCCGTCTCGGGGAGACCCCGGGGGCCTGCGGCGGGCCAGGCCCCGTACTCACCAGCTGCCGCGCAGCACAGGGCCAGCACGGCCCCGCACAGACACATCTCCGGGGGTGCGCGCAGGGGGGCAGGAGGCACCGTCTCTGCACCGGCAGTGCCAGGGCCGCGCTGATAAGGGGCCAGCCGTGTGGCAGGGCCCCGATAAGCCCCGAACGTGGCCAGGAGCCCCCTGATTGGCTGGGACGTCCCGTCCCATCCCCCCCAGGCACTTCGGCGCCGTCTGCCCGGGTTGTTTTTATCCTGGGGCAGCCGGTGACCTCGTGGGGCCGGGACCCAGGGACCCCTCAGGACCCCCATGTAGGGCTGTCCCAGCCGGGCCTGGGGGGCGGGTCCCTGCCCCAGCCCGGCTCTGGGTCGCCGTGGGGATCCCAGCCTGGGGGTATTTCACCCCCACCCGGCTCTGGGCTCCGCCCCCCTGGGGTCACAGTCGCCCCTTCCCGGGGGCAGCGCTGCCCAAGCCCACCCAGGCCTCGGCCAATGCCCCGGACACGGGACACCCTCTCCTCCCTCCCGGCAGCGTCCCAGCAGGGAGAGGGGCCGGACCCTGCACCCCCTGGGATGGGGCAGCCCCCGTTCCCCTCCCGGGGGGCCTGTCCCACCGCCCCAGGCGCAGAGAGTGTGGGGCCGGGATGGGGGCCCAGCTGCGGGGTTCACCCCCCCACACATCGCAGACGAGGACACAGACCGAGCATCACCCGCGGCTTTATTCAGACAACAGCTCACAACCTGCGTCCCAGAGCCGCCCCGTGGGACCACCCCACCCCACGTCCCCTCATGCCCCTAGCCCCCTTAACAGCCCTTCAGAACGTGCCTCCCAAACCTATATACCCCCCTCAGGCCCCATTTACTCCTCCTCCCCAAACTCCAGTACTCAAACCCGCCCCCAGGTCCCTCCCACGCTGTCTGCTCAGCCCCACTTTAACCCCTCCCCAAAATCCTTTCACCCCCACCCTCAATCAGCCCCCCCGTCCTGCCCCCATGAACTCCCCACCCAGCTCCCTGCCCTTCCCTGCTGACCCCCAACAATCTACTCACCCCCAGCCCCAAACCTCTCTGCCCCCAACAGCCCCAGCCCTGCCCCTCAGTCCCCAGTGCTCCAAATCTCCCCCCCAACCCCCTCCCCAAACGTCCTCCTCAGCCTTAAACGTTCCCTTCAACCTCCCTGCGGTGCCCAGCCCTCCACCCCCTCATCCCCATGTGTCCCTCAGCTGCACCAAACCTGTCTGTGATGGGTTGGGCCCCCCGTTGTGGGGAGCCAGGGGATGTGCCGGGGTCCCCCCGAGCCCGCTGGCCCCGCCAGCCTGGGGTCCCTGGCACTGGGCTGCTGTGTCAGGCCCTCGACCCCCTTCCCAGCACAGGCCAGGCCAGGCCAGCTGCAGACACAGACTGAAACCGGCTCTGTGTAGGCGGATTCAGCTGGGGGCTGCCAGGGTCCTGTTCTGGCCCCAGAGCGGGGGCAGGGGAACGGCTGTTTGGGGCGGTTCTGGGGCCAGACAGGCCTGGCCTAGCCCACCTACAAGGCCCTAGTGGGGACAGGCGCGGGGCCGGGGCCTCGGGGAGGGGGGCGGGCGCAAGGGGGTTCGGTTTTGTGCAGTTAGAAAGTTGGCAGCCCTACGGGGCCCCCACCCTGGGCTGGGGGGTGTTTTAAACGTTGCCAAGCCGCTTACAGTGAGTGCATTTGGGGCTGGATTTGTTTAATGCTGGGCACGATTCAGCTGCAGCCGGCGCACTGAGATCTGCCTGGCCTGGCTGGCTCCGCCTTTGCCTTTCACTTTCGGTTTGGGATTTCGTTCACTGTCGTCGGCTGGCTCGGAGCTGGAGGGGGAGTGGGGGTGGCCCGATCCCGGTGTGCCTTGGGGTCTGCACGGCACCCGACATGATGGGGGCCCCTATCCTGATCTGGGGGGGTGTCTGTGCAGACCCCGGTATGATGGGGGCCCCGACCCCTGATCTGGGGGGGTGTCTGTGCAGACCCTGGTACGATGGGGGCCCCGACCCCTGATCTGGGGGGGTGTCTGTGCAGACCCCGGTATGATGGGGGCCCCGACCCCTGATCTGGGGGGGTGTCTGTGCAGACCCTGGTACGATGGGGGCCCTGACCCCTGATCCGGGGGGGGGGGGTCTGCTCAGCACCAGGTGTGCCAGGGGCCCTGATCTCGGCGGTCGCTGCGAGGTGCTGCTGTAACACAGACAATAATAGTCGTGTTGGTAACAGCGTTTGGGCTCAGGATTTAACTCCCACATGGGCTGGGGCAGCTGTTTAAACACAACTCAGCAGAAATCAGCTTCCCTCCTAAACTGGCCACACGTCCTGCTTCTGCGTTCGCTGGAGATCGGACGTTTCTACCCAGGCTTTGGTGTAGGGCCTGGTGCTGCCTGTTCTCCGACGTGGCTTTCCTCAGCCCCGTTCCTCTCCGGGTTTGGCTTTGGGGCGGACATGGGGACGCAGGCTCTGGACCGGGCCTTGAGGCGGGGGATTTGCAGCCTGGGAACGTCTCAGGTGGGACAGAAGCCAAGGCCTTTGATTAATTCCCGAGGGACTCGTTTACAGACCTCGGTGCCCCAAAGAACGTTGCAGAATCGTCCCTTCCATGCCAGCAAAGGCGAATCGGCCGCGGCCTGAGCGGGAGGGAGGGAGGGAGGGAGAGGGACCATCCGAAGGACGTGCTGGGCGTTAGACGGTCCGAGACACAGAGCAGGAGGGTGAAATTCAATTCACAACCGGTGGGAATTTCGCAAAGATCTGCAGGAGCCCTGAGCGTGTCTATCACGCGGAGCGCAGTCCCGTGTCTCTGTCTCCAGCCGCCTAGCGTCTCTCCTCGTGCTGAGACTGTACGCGTCTCGGGCCAGGGACGTCTCGTGCAGCCCCTGGCACGACAAGGCCCTGATCCCGGCCGGGGGTCCTGGGGCGCCACCGCGAGGCAAAGAACAAATAATAAAAGTAGCAGGAAGCCGGGTGTGCGGGTGAGCGGGGTGATGTCATGCACCCGGACTTCCCTTCATCTGTTATCGCTCTCTCACTAGCAGCGGAGTTCGGGCTGGGCCCGGGGCCTGGTCAGAACTGGGCCACAGGTTTTTGTAGCGGCTTCTTGACCAAAATGACAATTTCCCACCAAATTTAAATTTTCCAGTTTATCATTTTAAAAATAGTCAAACTTCCTGTTTTCAACAAAACCCTTTGATTTCTGAGGAGAGAGGAAACTCCCGCAGCAGGGCAGGTTCCCGCTGTGGGATGAAAAGCCAGGAAAGGTTTGCAGGAGATTCAAAACAAATTAATTGCCCCTGGGAAGTGTGGGGCATTTCTGTCCCTCTCTGCTGAGGGGTGCGTGGCCGGCTGGGGGAACCGGGGCGGCTCCTGGCTCTGACACCCCCGGGCCCCTGAACAAACCCCAGGTGGGCAGGTTTCCAGGTGGGCCGACGCCACCACTTGATGGGCCGAGCTCAGAGCCCCTGGAAGCTGGGACCCGGCCAGCGCTGAGCCCTCACCCACCTCCGGGCCGGCCTGAACCCAGCCAGACCCCAGAGCAGAGAGAAACTCGCTGGGCCAAGAGACCCTGTAGGGAGCTGGGACAGCGACCTCCAGCCTGAAACACACGGGTGACAGGTGGGAGCCGTCCTATGTACTGGCAATGGGGCACGGGTCCCCAGCTCCCAGCCCCCGGGGCTCCCCACCCTTCCCCTGGAGGGATCCCCCCAGCCCCAGGGCTCCCGGACCGTCCCCGGTGGGATCCCCCCAGCTCCCAGCCCCAGGGCTCCCCACCCTTCCCCCAGAGGGATCCCCCAGCCCCAGGGCTCCCGGACCGTCCCCGGTGGGATCCCCCCAGCTCCCAGCCCCAGGGCTCCCGGACCCTCCCCGGTGGGATCCCCCAGCCCCAGGGCTCCCCACCCTTCCCCCGGTGGGATCCCCCCAGCTCCCAGCCCCCCCGTTGCTCCGCTCTCCCGCCCCCCAGGCAATCCCGCTCCCCCCGACGGGTCCGCCCCTGGGTCCCTGCCCGGGTCTCTGCACGCTGGGGCGCTGGCGCTCGCAGCCCCGAGCTGTGGGTCCCGCCCAGCCCCGCATCCTGCCCTTATCTCGCCCTCCCAGCCAGGCCGGCCCCGCCCCTCCCCTGCCCTCCCCGCCGCAGAAGCGAAAGTAACCGGGGCTGGGGCCGCGCCGCCCCGTCCCGCACCGCACGATGCCCCTCGCCGTGGCGCCCGGCCTCCTCCTGCTGCTGCTGCTGCTGGCGAGCGGGGCCCGTGAGTAGCCGCCGGGGCCGCCCCCTGCTCCCCGGCCCAGACCTGCCCCAGAGGGGCGGCGTGGGCAGGAAACCCGGCCCCGGGGCCAGCCCGGGCGGGGCCTTGGCGGGACGGCGGTGCGGGCTGGGCGCAGGGTCCCGCGGGGGCTGGGGGGTCTCCGAGCCGGAGGGGCTGGTGGGTGAAAGTGGGGAGCTGGGAGCCCGGACTCCTGGGTTCTCTCCCAGCTCGGGGAGGGGAGTGGGGGCTGGTGGGTTAGAGCAGGGGGGGCTGGGAGCCAGGACTCCTGGGTTCTCTCCCTGGCTCTGGGAGGGGGGTGGGGGCTGGTGGGTGAAAGTGGGGAGCTGGGAGCCCGGACTCCTGGGTTCTCTCCCCGGCTCGGGGAGGGGAGTGGGGGCTGGTGGGTCAGAGCAGGGCTGGGCACTGAGAGGGGTCTGGTGGGGGGGGGGGGGAGCCAGGACTCCTGGGTTCTCTCCCAGCTCTGGGAGGGGAGTGGGGGCTGGTGGGTTAGAGCGGGGGGACTGGGAGCCAGGACTTCTGGGTTCTATCCCCGGCCCTGGGAAGGGGGGTGGGGGGCTGGTGGGTTGGAGGGGAGGATTGGGAGCCCGGACTCCTGGGTTCTGTCTCACACTGGCACACCCCATGGCCAGGCCCCACCGCAAACCCATGTCGCGCTTCCTCTGGGCCGCTCCTGCCCCCCAGCCCCCTCGCACCCATCACCTGCTGTCATGGAGTGTGGGGGAGTCCGGCCCTGCCCCCCTCTTCCTGGGACTCCCAGTGACTCTCAGCCAGCCAGTAACACAGAAGGTTTATTGGACACAGGAAAGCAGGATACAGCAGAGCTCGGAGATACAGCCAGGACCCCTCAGTCTGGTCCTTCTGGGCAGGGGCGGCTCTACCTTTTTGGCCGCCCCAAGCAGTCATGCCTGGGAGGCGCCCCCGAGCCGCGGGAGTAGTGGACCTCCCGCGGGCATGACTGCGGAGGGTCCGCTGGTCGCGCGGCTCGGCTGGACCTCCCTCAGCCGCGGACGGTTCGCAGGTCCGGCGGCTCCGGTTGAGCTGCCGCAGGCATGCCTGCAGGAGGTCCAGCCGAGCCGCGTGACCAGCGAACCGTCCGCAGTCATGCCTGCGGCAGGTCCGCCGGCCCAGCCTGCCGCCCCCCCCCGGGAAAGGGCCGCCCCACGCGCGTGCTTGCCGCGCTGGGGTCTGGAGCCGGCCCTGCTTCTGGGGGTGCAGGGAGTTTAGTTCCCAGCTTGGGATTCCCTGCACTGCACCCCCCAGCCCCGAACCGAAACTGACCCCCCCTCTCCAGCCCGCTCCCTGCCTTTGTCCAGCTTCCCGGGCAGAGGTGTGGATCTCCACTCCGCCCCCCGCCCCCTCCCCCCCAGCTCAGGTCCTGTCCCTCACCTAAAGTCACCCCCGGCTCTCCCAGCCCCCACACAGACAGTCCCTGCTCCATCACACCCGCAACCTGCCCTGGGGTTCTGGGACTAATTCCCCCCCCCGCCCCCCCGGGACCAGCTCAGCGCTGGCATCCACCGTGGGGCTGGCAAGGGGGTGTCATGGCCACAGAATTGGTTAATGCTGCTGGGGGTGCACGGACCCCCGACCAAGTCAGCCCGGAGAGTTGCCCGATTAGCAAGGGGTTGGGGTGGTGCTGACGTGGGGGTCAGACACAGGGCAGGGGTCCTGCTCCCCACCCCAGCATGGGAACAGCTGGGGGGAGGGTGGCCCCTGAGGGGAGCTTGCAGTAGGAGACTCAGGCTGGGGAACATAGGGGGCAGGAGGTGGGCTGGGGCCAGGGCTCAGGCTGGGGGCACAGGGCGGGTGGGGAGCTGGGGCCAGGGGCTGAGGTGGGGGGCACAGGGGGCAGGTAGGGCTGGGGGCACAGGACAGGTGGGGCTGGGGGTGGGGGCCGGGGGCTCAGGCTGGGGATATGGGGCAGGGGCTCAGGCTGGGGGGCACAGGGTGGGTGGGGCTGGGGGCGGGGGCCGGTGGCTCGGGCTGGGGGCACAAGGGACTGGGGCAGTGACCGGGGTGGTGCCGGGGAACCATGTAACGGCCGCAGCACAAGCTGCGCAAACAGGAAGCGCGTCGCTTCCTCTGCCTGAGGCTCGGCGCCACCTGCCCCCGCGGGAACCCAGCGCCCGGCCCACGTGGGGCCGAGGCTGCCAGGCCTCAGCCTGGAGCCCGCCCCCCCAGCACTGACTGGCCCTTGCAGAGAGGATGGGGGCTCCCATGGGGCTGGGGGGCAGGTGGGGGGCTGGGGCCGGGGGCTCAGGCTGGGGGTACAGGGGGCAGGTGGAGCTGGGGGCACAGGGCGGGTGGGGAGCAGGGGCCAGGGGCTCAGGCTGGGGCACAGGGCAGGTGGGGGGCTGGGGCCGGGGGCTCAGGCTGGGGGTACGGGGGGCAGGTGGAGCTGGGGGCACAGGGCAGGTGGGGGGCTGGGGCCGGAGGCTCAGGCTGGGGGTACGGGGGGCAGGTGGAGCTGGGGGCACAGGGCGGGTGGGGAGCAGGGGCCAGGGGCTCAGGCTGGGGGCACAGGGGGCAGGTGGAGCTGGGGGCACAGGGCAGGTCGGGGGCAGGGGGCAGGGGCTCAGGCTGGGGGCACAGGGCGGGGGGGGGGCTGGGGCCAGGGGCTCAGGCTGGGGGTACAGGGGGCAGGTGGAGCTGGGGGCACAGGGCGGGTGGGGAGCAGGGGCCAGGGGCTCAGGCTGGGGGCACAGGGCAGGTGGGGGGCTGGGGCCGGGGGCTCAGGCTGGGGGTACGGGGGGCAGGTGGAGCTGGGGGCACAGGGCGGGTGGGGAGCAGGGGCCAGGGGCTCAGGCTGGGGGCACACGGGGGTGGGGGCTGGAAGGGAGCTCAGTCCCTGGGGGTGGTGGGGTCTCCCCCCGGGCTGCCCCACTCCTGCCCTCATGCCCCGCAGAGCGGCGAGTAACCCCGTCTGTCTGTCTGTCTGTGCAGGGGGCGCCCTGGTGGTCTCCGTCCCCGCCTCCCCGGTGCGGGCCCAGCCGGGCTCCGACCTGCTCCTGGGCTGTCACTTCTCCGTGGGGGGGCCCGTGGACATGCAGGCGCTGGTGGTGCAGTGGAAGCTGGGGGACCGCCTGGTGGCCGAGTTCGATGAGGTCCTGTCGTACCCCAGGGCTGGGGCCAGACTGTTCCTGGACGAGCTGCGGGTCGGCAACGCCTCCCTGCTCCTCCCGCGGGTGGGGGGCGCCGACGCCGGGCTCTACACCTGCTTCGTCATCCACTCCCCGAGCCGGGAGAGTCAGCAGCTGGAGCTGCGCGTGGAAGGTAACTGCAGGATGGGCTGGGGGGCAGGGCTGGTTGGGGGGCAGGGTCCCAAGGCAGTGCCCAGAGGGCCGGGGCTCCAGGGTTGGGTCCGGAGCCGCCCCGTGGCCCCAGCACCTCTGGATAGATCCGTGTTGGGAGCTCCTGGCCACGTGGCAATCAATGGGGGGAGGGTCCCAGGTGCATTGAGGGGTCACTCCCACTAAGCCACCTCCCCCCGGGGCAGCACCTGTCCCTGCCCCATGGCCCGGCCAAGTCTCCGTGGGCAGCACCGTGGTGGGGTGGATGAAGGCCTTGGGGGGCAGAGGGGGTGGGGGACGGAGGAGGGTGGTTGGGGGTGGATGAGGGCAGCGTGGGGCAGATGGGGTGGGGGGCAGATGAGGGTGCTGTGGGGCGGTTGGGGCAGATGACAGGGTCTGGGCCCCATTGACTCCCCCCTCCCCTTCCCCCCCAGCCCCACCCCGTGTCTCGGTGAGTGGCACCGTGGTGAGGGCCGGCGAGCGCAGAAACGTGACCTGCAACGTGAGCCACTTCTATCCCAAGAGCGTGATCGTCACGTGGCTGCGGGACAAGCAGGTCGTGGGGGGCCCCGAGACGCCCCACGCCCAGCTGGGCCCTGACGGCCTGTACAGCGCGACCAGCGTCCTCCAGCTCGTACCCAGCATCTCCCTCGCCGACGCCAACTACTCCTGCCAGGTGCAGCACGTCGCTCTGGGGGCGCCGATCCAGGAGCTCTTCCGGCTGAGCGTGTTGTGTGAGTCACCCCACTTCTCTACACGCCTCTGCAGCACCCCCCACTGCCAGAACCCCACTGCACCCCATTCCCCCCACAGAACCCCATCCTCCCCACAGCACCCCCACTTCTCTACATGCCTCCGCAGCACCCCCCAGTGCCCATCCCTGCTGCTCCCCCACTTCTCTATACACCTCCGCAGTACCCCCCAAGGCCAGAACCACACCCCCCACTGCACCCCATTCCCCCCACAGAACCCCATCCTCCCCACAGCACCCCCACTTCTCTACACGCTTCTGCAGCACCCCCAGTGCCCCTCCCCCAGTGCACCCCCACTTCTCTACATGCCTCCGCAGCACCCCTCCCTGCCCATCCCCTGCCAGAGCCCCATCCCCCCGCTGCACCCCCACTTCTAGATACACCTCTGCAGCACCCCCCAGTGCCCATCCCCCACCAGAGCCCCACTCTCCCCACAGCCCCCCTGTCATAGACAGTAAAGGGCTAAGAAGTTCACCTAGCCTAGCTGACACCTGAGCCAGAGGAACCAATGGATGCCCAAGATGTTTCAAGAGGAAGGAGGGAAGTTTTTCCTTTGTTCAGTTCATTAAGTTCTGTGCCGGAGTGAGACAATCAAGCAGTCACCCAGAGTAGTGAGTATTAGACAAGGAATGAATTAGCTGATGTTTGTTTCCTTTTGTGACTTTGTCTTTTTGCATTAGCGGGATAATCAGACTGGGTTTTCTTTTGTGTACTAAGGTTTTTGCCCAGGGGAACAGCCTCTGTGTTTTGAATCTGTTGTCTGTGAGAGTAGCTCGTATGCTAATCTCTGAGGTATTTTCTGTTACCCCTTTTCCTTAATTAAAAGCCTTTGTAAGAACCTGATTGATTTTTCCCTTGTTTTGAGATCCCAGGGGTTTGGATCGGTGTTCCCCAGGAATTGGTGGAGAACTCTCTAGGGTACCCAGGGAAGGGTTACAGTACTTGGGAGGGAGAGATTTGGGGTGGGGAGGAGAGACAGAGCTTCCCAAATGACTCATAAACAGCTGTTTTAAGCGATTTGGGTGGTGGCAGAAACCAGATCTAAGCTGGTTGTTAAGCTTAGGGGTTCTCATGCAGGTCCCCACATCTGTACCCTAAAGTTCAGAGTGGGGGTGAAACCTACGACAACTCCACAGAACTCTGTCCCCTCACAGCATTGTCCATCTCCCCTGCAGTGCCCCATCCTCCCCACAGCACTGCCCACCCCCCACCAGAGCCCCATCCCCCCACTACACCCCCATCTCCCCACAGCACCCCAACCCATACTGTACCCGTGCAGTACCCCCATGCCCCGACAGCACTGCCCACCCCCTGCCAGAGCCCCATCCCCCCACTACACCCCCATCTCCCCACAGCACCCCAACCCATACTGTACCCGTGCAGTACCCCCATGCCCCGACAGCACTGCCCACCCCCTGCCAGAGCCCCATCCCCCCTCTTCACCCCCATCTCCCCACAGCACCCCAACCCATACTGTACCCGTGCAGTACCCCCTTGCCCCGACAGCACTTCCCATCCCCCACCAGAGCCCCATCCCCCCACTACACCCCCATCTCCCCACAGCACCCCAACCCATACTGTACCCGTGCAGTACCCCCATGCCCCCACAGCACTGCCCACCCCCTGCCAGAGCCCCATCCCCCCACTACACCCCCATCTCCCCACCGCACCCCAACCCATACTGTACCCGTGCAGTACCCCCATGCCCCGACAGCACTGCCCTCCCCCTTCCTGAGCCCCATCCCCCCACGAGAGCCCCATCTCCCCACAGCACCCCAACCCATACTGTACCCGTGCAGTACCCCCATGCCCCGACAGCACTGCCCAGCCCCTGCCAGAGCCCCATCCCCCCCCTTCACCGCCATCTCCCGTGAGCACCCCAACCCATACTGTACCCGTGCAGTACCCCCATGCCCCGACAGCACTGCCCACCCCCTGCCAGAGCCCCATCCCCCCACTACACCCCCATCTCCCCACAGCACCCCAACCCATACTGTACCCGTGCAGTACCCCCATGCCCCGACAGCACTGCCCAACCCCTGCCAGAGCCCCATCCCCCTCTTCACCCCCATCTCCCCACAGCACCCCAACCCATACTGTACCCGTGCAGTACCCCCATGCCCCGACAGCACTGCCCACCCCTGCCAGAGCCCCATCCCCCCTCTACACCCCCATCTCCCCACAGCACCCCAACCCAAACAGTACCCGTGCAGTACCCCCCTGCCCCGACAGCACTGCCCATCCCCCATCAGAGCCCCATACCCCCACTACACCCCCATCTCCCCACAGCACCCCAACCCATACTGTACCCGTGCAGTACCCCCATGCCCCGACAGCACTGCCCACCCCCTGCCAGAGCCCCATCCCCCCTCTTCACCCCCATCTCCCCACAGCACCCCAACCCATACTGTACCTGTGCAGTACCCCCATGCCCCGACAGCACTGCCGACTGCCTGCCAGAGCCCCATCCCCCCACTACACCCCCATCTCCCCACAGCACCCCAACCCATACTGTACCCGTGCAGTACCCCCATGCCCCGACAGCACTGCCCACCCCCTGCCAGAGCCCCATCCCCCCACTACACCCCATCTCCCCACAGCACCCCAACCCATACTGTACCCGTGCAGTACCCCCATGCCCCGACAGCACTGCCCACCCCCTGCCAGAGCCCCATCCCCCTCTTCACCCCATCTCCCCACAGCACCCCAACCCATACTGTACCCGTGCAGTACCCCCATGCCCCGACAGCACTGCCCACCGCGAGACAGAGCCCCATCCCCCCACTACACCCCGATCTCCCCACAGCACCCCAACCCATACTGTACCCGTGCAGTACCCCCATGCCCCGACAGCACTGCCCACCCCCTGCCAGAGCCCCATCCCCCCCACTTCACCCCCATCTCCCCACAGCACCCCAACCCATACTGTACCCGTGCAGTACCCCCATGCCCCGACAGCACTGCCCATCCCCTGCCAGAGCCCCATCCCCCCACTACACCCCCATCTCCCCACAGCACCCCAACCCATACTGTACCCGTGCAGTACCCCCATGCCCCGACAGCACTGCCCACCCCCTGCCAGAGCCCCATCCCCCCTCTTCACCCCCATCTCCCCACAGCACCCCAACCCATACTGTACCCGTGCAGTACCCCCATGCCCCGACAGCACTGCCCACCCCCTGCCAGAGCCCCATCCCCCCACTACACCCCCATCTCCCCACAGCACCCCAACCCATACTGTACCCGTGCAGTACCCCCATGCCCCGACAGCACTGCCCACCCCCTGCCAGAGCCCCATCCCCCCTCTTCACCCCCATCTCCCCCCAGCACCCCAACCCATACTGTACCCGTGCAGTACCCCCATGCCCCGACAGCACTGCCCACCCCCTGCCAGAGCCCCATCCCCCCTCTTCACCCCCATCTCCCCACAGCACCCCAACCCATACTGTACCCGTGCAGTACCCCCATGCCCCGACAGCACTGCCCATCCCCTGCCAGAGCCCCATCCGCCCACGTCTCCCGCATCTCCCCAACGCTCGACAACCTCTTCTGTACCCTTGCAGTACCCCCATGCCCCGACAGCACTGCCCATCCCCCACCAGAGCTCCATCCCCCCACTACACCCCCATCTCCCCACAGCACCCCAACCCATACTGTACCTGTGCAGTACCCCCATGCCCCGACAGCACTGCCCACCCCCTGCCAGAGCCCCGTCCCCTGTACAGCTCCCCATTCCCACGCAGCGCCCCCTTGCTGAGCTCCTGGGGACCCTGGAGCCCTGACCTTGTCTCCCCGCCCGGCAGCCCAGCCACGACTGACCCTGCTGCAGCCGCTGGTGACGCTGGAGGGGCAGGTCATTCTGCAGTGCCTGGTGAGAGGCTACCACCCCCCCGAGATCACGGTGCAATGGCTGCGGGACGGGAAGCCCCTGCTCACCATGGAGTCGTCCCCCACGAAGGAAGCAGATGGGTCCTTCGCCCTCCGCAGCAGCTACATCCTCGACCGGCCAGAGAGCAACGCCCAGGCCAATTTCGCTTGCCACGTGCAGCACCCGGCGCTGAGCACCCCGCTGGAGAGCACAGCCACCTGGACAGGTCAGTGTGATGGGCTGGGAGTCAGAAGGGGGGAGTGGTCTTACCCTCCCCCCCTCAGCCCAGCCAGCCTCAGCATCGCTCCCCCCTGTGCTGCCCCCTTCCCTGGCATTAGCCCCTCCCTAACTGCGTTAAAATTACCAGCCTTCACTTTCATCTGCTCCCGCTAGTGCCAGGGTGGGGGGAGCCTGTGAGCAGTCATAGAATCCTAGAATCTCAGGGCTGGAAGGGACCTCAGGAGGGATCTAGTCCCACCCCTGCTCAGAGCAGGACCAACCCCAACTAAATCATCCCAGCCAGGGCTTTGTCAAGCCTGACCTTAAAAACCTCTAAGGAAGGAGATTCCACCCCCTCCCTAGGTAACCCATTCCAGTGCTTCACCACCCTCCTAGTGAAATAGTGTTTCCTAATATCCAACCTAAACCTCCCCCACTGCAACTTGAGACCATTACTCCTTGTTCTGTCATCTGGTACCACTGAGACCAGCCGAGCTCCATCCTCTTTGGAACCCCCTTCAGGTAGTTGAAAGCAGCTATCAAATCCCCCCTCATTCTTCTCTTCTGCAGGCTAAACAAGCCCAGTTCCCTCAGCCTCTCCTCATAAGTCATGTGCTCCAGCCCCCTAATCATTTTTGTTGCCCTCCGCTGGACTCTCTCCAATTTTTCCACATCCTTCTTGCAGTGTGGGGCCCAAAACTGGACACAGTCTCCAGATGGGGCCTCACCAATGTCGAATAGAGGGGAATGATCACGTCCCTCGATGTGCTGGCAATGCCCCTACTTATACAGCCCAAAATGCCATTAGCCTTCTTGGCAACAAGGGCACCTGCTGACTCATATCCAGCTTCTCGTCCACCGTAACCCCTAGGTCCTTTTCGGCAGAACTGCTGCCCAGCCATTCGGTCCCTAGTCTGTAGCAGTGCATGGGATTCTTCCATCCTAAGTGCAGGACTCTGCACTTGTCCTTGTTGAACAGTTTTCTTTAGGCCCAATCCTCTAATTCAGCAGTCCCCAACCTTTTCATCTGGCGGGCGCCAGACGAAGGACCATGGCGACGGTTGAGCATCCGCCGAAATGCCATTGAATTTCGGCGGCGAAGCCTCTTGATGACGTTGCTTGTTGGCGGGAAGCGGCATCATCGAGAGGTGTTGCCGCTGAAATGCCGCCAAATTTCGGCGGTATTTCGGCGGATGCTCGACCGCTGGCCAGGACACGGGCGCCATGGCACCCGTGGGCACTGCGTTGGGGACCCCTGCTCTAATTTGTCTAGGTCACTCTGGACCCTATCCCTACTCTCCAGCATATCTACCTCTCCCCCTTGTCACGGAGTCCCCGGGCGCTGCTCTGGAGCTGCTCCCCACAAGCCAGGCAGGACCCTGGGGAGCCTCCTCTCCCTCGGAGCAGCCTGTCTGCAGGGCAAGAAGCTCCCACGGCTTCACCTCCTGGGTCTCTCCTTGGAGCATTCAGCATCCTCTGCCCCTCCGTGCGCTTCCCCCAGCGAGTCCACCCAGGCGGGGTCCTGGGGGGGCCACAGGGTCCTGCCCCCCCACTGCGCAGTCAGACGTGACTCTCAGCCAGCCAGTGACACAGAGGTTTATTTAGATGACAGGAACACAGTCCAAAACAGGACTTGCAGGTACAGACAACAAGACTCCCCTTAGTTAGGTCCATCTGGGGCCCCAGGGAGGCCACCGCCCTGCTGGGAGGCCCGAGCCTCCTCGGGGCTCCCCTCCATTTCCCAGCCAGCTTCCAAAAACTACCAAACCCCCTCCAGCCCCTCCTCTCTGGGCTGCGTCTCTTTCCCGGGCCAGGAGATCACCTGAGCTCTCTGTCTCCAACACCTTTAGCATCCCCTGGCAGGGGGGGAAGGGCCTGGCCATTAGTTGCCAGGCGACAGAGGGTGGCCAGAGCTGACCCCCCCCCCCCAGTATTCAGAGGGAACATTAAAACCAGTCCCACTTCATCACACCCCCATCTTAGTGTCACCTGTGAACTTGCTGAGGGTACAATCCGTCCTATCCCAAGGACGCTTATCAAGTTTGCAGATGATACCAAACTGGGAGGGATTGCAACTGCTTTGGAGGACAGGGTCATAATTCAAAATGATCTGGACAAATTGGAGAAATGGTCTGAGGTAAACAGGATGAAGTTGAACAAAGACAAATGCAAAGTGCTCCACGTAGGAAGGAACAATCAGTTTCACACATACAGAATGGGAAGAGACTGTCTAGGAAGGAGCACGGCAGAAAGGGATCTAGGGGTTATAGTGGACCACAAGCTGAATATGAGTCAACAGTGTGATGGTGTTGCAAAAAAAGCAGACGTGATTCTGGGATGCATTAACAGGTGTGTTGTGAGCAAGACACGAGGAGTCATTCTTCCGCTCTACTCTGCGCTGGTCAGGCCTCAGCTGGAGTATTGTGTCCAGTTCTGGGCACCGCATTTAAAGAAAGATGTGGAGAAATTGGAGAGGGTCCAGAGAAGAGCAACAAGAATGATTAAAGGTCTAGAGAACATGACCTATGAAGGAAGGCTGAAAGAATTGGGTTTGTTTAGTTTGGAAAAGAGAAGACTGAGGGGGACATGATAGCAGTTTTCAGGTATCTAAAAGGGTGTCCTAAGGAGGAGGGAGAAAACTAGTTCACCTTAGAGGCTAAGGATAGAACAAGAAGCAATGGGCTTAAACTGCAGCAAGGGAGGGTTAGGTTGGACATTAGGAAAAAGTTCCTAACTGTCAGGGTGGTTAAACACTGGAATAAACTGCCTAGGGAGGTTGTGGAATCTCCATCTGTGGAGATATTTAAGAGGAGGTTAGATAAATGTCTATCAGGGATGGTCTAGACAGTATTTGGTCCTGCCATGGGGGCAGGGGACTGGACTCGATGACCTCTCGAGGTCCCTTCCAGTCCTAGAGTCTATGAATCTATGAATCCGCCAGATCATTAATGAAGATATTGAAGAAAACCGGCCCCAGGACTGACCCTTGGGGCACTCCGCTTGAAACCGGCTGCCAACTAGACATGGAACCATTGATCACTACCCGTTGAGCCCGACGATCTAGCCAGATTTTTGTCCACCTGTGATGGAGTAGGGAGTGGGGAGGATTGACCTGGGGATGTTGTGTGGGAGTTTTACTGGTACTGTCTGTATTGGGGGATGGGATATCAGGGTGTGACTTCACTTGAGGGACGATACCTGCACTTGTAACTTGAGCCCAAGGGAGGGGGTTGGGGCCAGGTGACACCACCTGCCTGGGAAACTGGACAAAGGCTGGAGGAGGAGCCGGGGTGTGTGGCTGGAGGAGATGGCTGGAGGGGGTTTCAGTTTGGAGCTGGCTGGGGAAAAGGAGGGAGGCCTGGGGCCGGGGTCCAAGCTCCCTGCCCCCCCCTTAAGATGGACCTGACTGAGGGGGGTCCTGTTCTCTGTACCTACAAGCCCTGCTTGGGACTGTGTTCCTGTCGTCTAATAAACCTTCTGCTTTACTGGCCGGCTGCGAACCCCGGTGAATCGCAGGAAGTGGGGGGTGCAGGGCCCTCTCTCCCTCACACTCTGTGACACCACCTTATAGTCCATTCATCCAGCCCATACTTCTTTAACTTGCTGGCAAGAATACTGTGGGAGACTGTATCAAAAGCTTTGCTAAAGTCCAGAAATAGCACATCCACTGCTTTCCCCTCATCCACAGAGCCGGTTATCTCCTCATAGAAGGCAATTAGGTTAGTCAGGCATGACTTGCCCTTGGTGAATCCATGCTGACTGTTCCTGATCACTTTCCCCTCCTTTAAGTGGCTCAGGATTGATTCCTTGAGGACCTGCCCCATGGTTTTGCCGGGGGCTGAAGTGAGGCTGACTGGTCTGTAGTTCCCCGGATCCTCCTCCTTCCCTTTTTTCTTCCCTGTCTGCAAAGAGGCAGCCGAGAGCAAGGTGGGTGAATGGGGCCCGTTGCTGGAGGGAGCGGCTGGCTCCATCGATCGCTGCCATGTGGGGAGTTGGCCAAGGGGAGCTGCTGGCTTCCTTGGTCTCTGTTTTGGGAGCTTGTGCGGTATCTGAACCCGTTCCACATCGCAGCCTCCCGGCAGGAGCCTGGATGGTGTTTGACTGCCCTGGGCGTGGGGCCGGGAGCGGAGCAGTAACCCTGTCTCTCTCCCCGCAGTCCCCACGTGCCCCCGGTTATGGATATGGATATGGATATTGCTGGTCATCGTACTGATCCTGCTGGCGCTTCTCGTGTGGATCATGTACCAGCTCCTTAACATCAGCAGTAAGTGGGCCTGGGCCCAATCCCTGGAGGGTTACCCCTCCCCCCCAGCTTCACGCTCTCCCCACCCCCTCCCCTGCAACCCCCTCCCTCCGGCTCACGCCCTTCCCCCTCCCCCACACCGTCCCTCCCCCCCGCCTGACGCTCTCGTCTCCCCGCAGTGTCCCCGATCCGTGCCTGGGAGTGTTGGCCGAAGGGCGGCGTCACCGTGCTGCTCTGCGGGGTGGAGGGGAGGCTCCGCGACACAGACAGCCTGGCCTGGAGCAGCCTGCGCCTGGGGAAGGTGCTGGGCCCTGGGCAGCCCGGGGAGCTGAGTGCACTGAAGCCGGAGCAGCGCCACGTGGTGACGTGGCGGCGCCGCCTCGGGCTGGGCAGGCAGCAGCTCATGTCGGTCCTCACCGTGCAGACCCCGTGTAACGAAGAAACTTTCAGCTGCACGTTCCGGCCGAGCACAAGGGACGTGCAGCAGAGACAGATCACAATCCCCGGCGTGGCGGCGGGTGAGCGGGGCAGGGACCGGGGGAAGGGGCTGTGGGGGGTGGCAGATCAGCACAGTGGGAGCAGGGGGCTGTGGGGTGCAGGGGCATGCGTGGATTGGGGTGCCATGGGGAGACAAGGAGATGTGGGGCATAGGGGGCACAGGATGCAGGGGGAGGGGAAGGGGGGTCTGTGGGATATGGGGTGCAGTGGGTGTCACGGAGTCCCCGGGCGCTGCTCTGGAACTGCTCCCCACCAAGCCAGGCAGGACTCTGGGAGCCTCCTCTCCCTCGGAGCAGCCTGTCTGCAGGGCAAGAAGCTCCCACGGCTTCACCTCCTGGGTCTCTCCTTGGAGCATTCAGCATCCTCTGCCCCTCCGGGCGCTTCCCCCAGTGAGTCCGCCCAGGCGGGGTCCTGGGGGGCCACAGGGTCCTGCCCCCCCACTGCGCAGTCAGACAGCTGGGTAAACAGCAGGTTTATTAGGCGACAGGAACACAGCGTAGGACAGAGCTTGTTAGCACAGAAATCAGGGACTTTCAGCCAAGTTCAACTTGGGGAGAGGGGAGCCCAGAGCCAGGGCTCTCGTCCTCCCCCTGAGCCCCAAGCCAGCCAGACCCACTCGGTTCCAGCTGCCTGGCCCCTGCCTGGCCCATTGCTCCTCCTCCGGCCTGGTCACATCCCCCTCCGGGGTCTCTGGTTAGGAAGGGGCGGTCACAGCATCCATGTGTTCCCTGCACCCCCCACTTCCAGCAATTCCCCGTGACTCTCAGCCAGCCAGTGACACAGAGGTTTAGTCGATGACAGGAACAGGGTCTAACACAGAGCTTGTAGGTACCGCGAACGGGACCCCTTGGCCGGGTCCATTCTGGGGAGTGGGGAGCCCAGACCCAGGTTCTGCCCACCCCCGGTCTCCCCAGCCAGCTCCAAACTGAAACCCCTTTTTTCTGCCTTCCACAGCCCCCCCCCCCCCCCCCCCCCCCCCCCCCCCCCCCCGCTTCCCCTTTGTCCAGCTTCCCTGGCAGAAGGTGTCACCTGGCCCCAACCCCCTGGGCTCAGGTTAGGGAGATCAGCTGCTCTACAATCTGTTTGAGAGACAGGAAGGCTGGTCACATGTGATTCCCCCCTGCCCCCCGCTCCCGCCATGAACCCTACAAAGCCAGGAAGCGCCAAGTTCTGGGGCAGCTCGGAGCCGTCCCCTGACGCTCCCACAACACGTGTCCAGGGACGGTGACAGACTCGGCACTGCACTGGGGAGCTCCTGGGGCCTGGCAGGGTTGTGCCCAGCTGCTGGGAAGCGCCCTGCCCAGCCCGGGTCGACAGACACACGCTCAGTCTGCTCCAGCTACTGCCTGACAATAGCCGTGTGGCCACAGCGGGGGGATGCGGGGGGCCAGGCTAGCGCCGAGTGCGACCCCAGGGGCCAGGCAGGGCCGTACTCCGGTGACTGTCCCGAGCTCCTGCGGTCATGCGGCTGTTTTTAGGCCCCAGCGCGTCTGTCTGTCCTCACTGGGACCGACCCCTCCCGGCTGCTGTGTAGATGTGCCCGGCCAGATCCAGACACCCTGGAAATGGCACACTCACCTCCCTGCTGGTACGGACACCCTGCAAACGGGACACTCACCTTCCTGCCAGTGCACCCCCACGCTGTCCCCGTGAGCTCCTGCCCCCCCGGTACACCCGGCTCTCCGGGTCCCTAGCCTGTGCGCAGCTCAGTGCGGAGCGCGGTGAGATTGTCAGCACCTTCGGCGGCAGCCCTGCTCCGTCAGTGGGGCCGGGAGCTTTTCACACCAGGCAAGAGATTTGTTTGTTCTGGTTCATTCCTCCCCAGCTGCAGGGATCCTGCCCAGACCTTACATGAGTCGCCTCAGGGGCCAAACCTCACAGGAACCCTAACAAAGGTGTAGAATGAAACCCCTGTGCAGCCGTAAATTCCGCGTGTGCCAGCATCGCCCACAGCAGCCTGGGGCAGGCGATAGGGCAGGGAGGTCACCCCTCTTCCCCAAGGGGGGAAGGATTCCCCGGCAGTTAAGGAGCAGCTGGTGATCCCCTCCTCACAGTGGGTAGCAGAGCATTACAAGCACATTACGAGCCCTGGGGGATTCCTGGCCCAGGCCTGGTGCTTCCTCGTTCGGTGCGTGGGATTTAATACTAGAGCCGGGACATGGGCGTCTGGTGTGAGCTCAGCCCTGTCTGTCCCCACCTGCCCCCTTTCCCAGCGGCGCCGGAGTCAGTTCTCTGGAGAGACGCGTTAAACTCTCCCCTTTACCAGCCAGCGTGGGACATATCTCCGCTCTCCACACCCCTCACCATCAGCGCTTGGGGGGGGCCAGAACCTGACCACGCTGGCAGCCTGGTTCTCTGGCCTGGGGAGGGAAGAGCTAACGAACAGCTCAGGAACGGGGGGGCTGGTTCCCCAATACCCAGCCTGGGGCAGTTACAGGTCTGAGCTCGGTGTGTCCTGGGATTACAGGGGCAGGCAGCGAGCTCCGGGCCCCCCAGAACCCGGCACCCACCTGGGTGAGGCTATGGGGTGGTTTCTCCCCGTCTCCAGCAGGCTCTGTTCTGTGGCTGGCAGGGCCTGGGCAGGGTGGGGAGTTTAGCTAGTGGGGCTGAGCCTGGGGTGTTCACAGGGTCCCCAGGCAGGGGCCTCATTCCCGTTCTGTTCCTCCCTCCAGGTGGCCCCCCTCTCGATGGAGACACGTCCGTTTTTTGACTGTCCTGCACTCACGCCACGGCCGGTGCTGGGGAGACAGAGCCAGCTGCAAACCGCTGGGAGAGGAGAGAACAAACTGACCCCTTGTGATGCTGTGTGATCGGCATGTGACCGTGCACAGCACTGGTGTTGCCACAGTGCTACAACTGCAAGAGAACTTGTACCAAGCACGTCATGTCCGGCGTCACTGGGAAAGTTGTGAATTGCTAAGTGTGGATATCCTGCTTATATGTGTAGCCCCCATCCCCCGTTCACCGGCCCAGAATGAGGTGGTTCAGGATCGGGGAAGCCTGTTTGTGACCCTTTACACAACTTTAGGGGACTGGGCCTGAGCCTCCTGTGTGTGCTCTGCGTTGTGTGTCAGTGTGTTCACCTCAGACCAGACCCACTCAGACAAACCACCAGAGAGCGCGACCACACTGTCCCGTAAAGGCGCTTTAAGCTGCTAAGTGTTGACTCAGGCTACGGCTACATGAGAGACTTCAAAGCGCTGCCCTCTGAGCGCTCCCGCGGCAGCACTTTGATGTGCAAGTGCACGAGTGTGGTTGTGCGTGAGACAGCTCTCCCAGCGCTCCTGGTCATCCGCCGCCGCAAGGGGAGTCGCTCCGAGCTCCGGGAGCCTGTCTACACTAGCGCTTTAAAGCGCTCTGACTTGCTGCGCTCAGGGGGGTGATATTTCTCACCTTGAGCCAGCAAGTTAGAGCGCTGTCAAATGTGCGTGTAGACAAGGCCTCAGCCCCTGTGTCTGTTCCTGGGGTAACACCCCCAGGCAGGTTACATCCAGTCTAGGCAGCACAACATGACTGGACTGTTCGAGTTCGATGGCCCGTTAAAGGAGACGCCCCTAACCCTAGAGGGAGCTGGTGAGTGAGCCTTCCTGCGGGTGCCCCAGCCAGAATCCGGGCAATGGCTGCCGATGAGACTCATGTGACGTGCTCATGTGACCCTGGACTCCATCTTGGGCCGGTAATTTTCCACAGTCTGTGCCTGTGGGCTGTGTTTGGGACAGTAAAATTCCCAGCACCTGGCAGAGGCTATAAAAGACCCTGAGACATCTGCAATTGGGCTTCGTGTCCTGCTCTGATTCTCCGGACTGTGGATTTACAGCTACAAGGGTCATTTGAACTGTGACTGAGGGCCATCCAGTCTTTTGGAAGTTGGCTACAAGGCTTTACAAGCCAGCCGTCTATTCCATCCCTGCTACAGGCCTGATCCAAGAACACGCCATTGTTGTCAGCATATGAGCTATTAACCATGTGTAACGCTCGTCGTCTTCTCTTCTCTATGAATAAACCTTCAGCTATTAACTACTAACGGGCTGGCAGCGGCGTGGTTATTGGGTAAGAGCTGAGTTCGTTTGGCCTGGCTCTGTGCCTGATCTCTTCATGGCCCATGTTAGAGTTCGATTCGGCCCAGAGGGAGGCAGCTGCAGGAAGCTGGACGGGCGGCTGGATGAGCTGGGGGACAAAGGACTGAGGAGGGGCCAGGCAGGGTTGTTAAGCGTGGGCTGCTGGAAGATGCAGACTCTCCTGAACTGGGGAAAAGGGGGGTCAGAGGGCGCTGGGCTGAGCAGGCGGGACCCTGCTGTAACTTTGGGTTCTCTGTTTGCCATCCAAGCCCTTCTATGCCGTGTCCCAGACAGCTGATAACCCGACTGCTCTTACCCCGGAAGTGTCAGTTCCTATCAGCCAGGCATGTTCTGTTGTGAATGGAGCCACTGACTTTCCTTGTGGAAGATCCAGTGTGGGGAGCTTCGAGAAGGTCTCAGACGGAGTAAAAGCTGGTGAGGAATTTAAACAGCCCTGTAACCGAGTGGCCAGCTTGTTGGGGAGACCAGGCTGTGGGACAGGACTGTCTCCAGGCAGACTCTGGGAGTGAGCAGTCTGGGCTGCAGTTTCAGAGGGAAGACGGGGCAGCTGAGTCTGCAGAGCAGGACAGCTGGGCGGTTCATCTCTGGAGAGTGCAGGGGGTGGCAGGTAAACGCTCATCTCTAGACACTTGGGATGTGACTTGTGGTCTCTCAGCGAACTTAACATCTGAAACCCTGAGCCACAAGGATTGAGATCCCCAGTCACTGACTGGAGTCACCCTGAGTATGGCCATTGGACTAGAACCTGGGCTTGGAAAAGGGGCAGAACAAACTTTTGCCTTCACGTCAGTTTGGGAACATAGTGCTGACAACTCCTGCTGGCAGCATGGACCATGGGGAAACAAGGCGAAAACACCGGAGGCAAAATCCTGGGATTCTTTTTCTAAAACTTGTAAAACAGGCAAACTAATAAACTGTTCAAATGGAGGAAAACAAACAAACAAAAACCCACCACCTCTGGACTGTTTCTAAAAGGACTCTTGTCAACTACAAGCTCATCTCTGCTGTGTATCTGAACCTCCAGAATTGAATTCGTCTGTCTGTAGATTGATCTTTTAACCAACACTCTCTCTCTTTTCTGTTGTAATAAATTTTAGCTTAGTTAATAAGAATTGGCTGTAGCGTGTATTTTGGGTAAGATCTAAGTTATCATTGGACCTGGGTGTGTGGCTGATCCTTTGGGGTTGGAAGAACCTTTTCTTTATATGATGGGAAGATTTTCAGGAATCATCTGTCACGGAGTGCGGGGGAATCAAGGCCCTGCACCTTCCTGCGATTCACCAGGACTCTCAGCCAGCCAGGAAAGCAGAAGGTTTATTTAGCCGACAGGAACACAGTCCAGGACAGGTCTTGCAGGCACAGACAACAGGATCCCCCCTGTTAGGTCCATCTTGGGGTCCCAGGAGCCCCACAGCCCCCTTGGGGGGTCAGAGCCCTGTCTGGGCTCCCTCCATTCCCCAGCCAGCCCCTGAAACTCTCTCACTCCCCAGTGTCCCCCCACCCCAGCCTTTGTTCAGCTCCCCGGGCAGAGGTGTCACCTGGCCTCTCCCCCCTCCCTGGGTTCTCACGTTACCTGCCCAGGTCCCCTCCCTCTGGCCAGTCTCCCCTCCCCCAATGCAGAGCATCCTCCCAGGCCGACACCCCCCAGGCAGCTTTCACAGACCACAGTAAGAACAGTCCCAGTTTGTCACATCATCATCATCAGCATCTCTGATGTGTGCGTCTGGCCAGAGGCCTGGGCTGGGCACGGGACGGGAGCTGCGGGGTTTGGATTCGGAGGAACCAGGGAGGTAACACAGAGGCTGTTTTGGGCTGGTTGGGAAACCTAAGGATTGGAACAACCACCAGCGATTAGGGTTTGTCTGCCCCGGTCTGTTTGCAGCTCACCCTGACTGAGTGACCCCAGCTGGCTCCCCCGGGCAGCACCGTCACAGCAGCGCACGACAGTACAAGTCTGGGTTTATCCTCTAGGGTGGGGTGTGCACTTGAGTCCTGGGCAACTCCTCAGCTGACCTCAGCACGTGTGTGTACAAGCTGCAGCTGGGTGTGTCCCCACCTGTGTGTGTGCTGGAGGGGGCTGGAGAGCCTGTCACAGCAGCACAGGGCAAAGGGAGCCCAGGCTGGTGGGTCAGGCCGGCTCAGTGGCACCCCGGGGGGAACCTGTCACACCCAGATCCCTGAGATGGAGCCCAGCCAGGGCCCAGCTGGTGCTGCCCTGCCCCATCTCCCAGGCAGCGGCAGTACGTGGTTCACCTGTGGAACTGGCAGCTGCAGGAGGTGGCTGGCGCCTCCCCACGCACCATCACTCAGGATGTAACCGTGGCTGCGCTGGCCCAACCCAGCATCCCAGGCCGGAAACCCCCGGGGGTGGGGGCTGCTTTGTGCCAGCTCCCCCCAGGCCCCGCTAACCCTGGGCATTGGATAGGAGGAGCCTGCAGACGCAGGGAGAGCGTGTCTCTGGCTTGGTTAATGGCAGGAGAGGTTTTCTGGGGGGCAGATCCTGCTGGCAGGCCTGGCTCTGCTGACATCCTGGGTGGGATTGGGGCCCCGCGGGCAGTCGTGCTGGGGGCATTGGTACCAGCTCCGGGACTCAGGATGAACTCCCAGCCCTGGGGCTGGCCCCCTACTCCAGCCGTTCCGCAGGGAGCGCCCTGCACGGAGCAGCCCCTCCAGAGCCAGAGGCACCTGCCCAGGGGCAGAGACACCGCGAGTGGGGCCCGTCCAGCTGTGTCCAGCAGAGCCAGCGCAATGGACGCCAACGCCCAGCAGCACAGCACCCCCAGGGACCAGCCGCAGAGGGAAAACGGGAACCTGGGGTGGGGAGGGACGCGGCAGAGGGAGCAGAGGCAGAGACAGCAGGCGGCTGAGCAGCTGAGCCAGCCCTCGCTGGGGCCAGGCTGGGAATTTTCTGTACAGTTTCTACAGATAAGAGCAATGTTTATTATTAAGCATTTGCTCCATGTTCACCAACCAAAACATTCACCGGGGCGGCTGTCACGGGCCCCGGGCCCCCGGCTCCGTGCGGCCCCCGAGAGGAGCCCCCCTTTGGTGTGACGCAGGCCAGCCCTTGTGAAGGTTGCTCTCTCTCTCTGGGGTTAGGTCCCTCTGACTCCGCTGCCTCCGGCGACCGCACCTCTGAGCCCTCAGCAGCCTGTCTGTGGGGTGGGGCCCCTCAGGGAGCCCCCTCACTCTGGGCCCCCAGGGGAGGGAGCAATGTACCACCCTCCGGTCGCCACCCTGCCGTGACTCCCAGCCGGGGGACACGGGGGGTTCACTGAATGTCAGAGCCCAGCCCAGAGTGTTCTCAGGGCCCTTGGGCCTGGCCAGTCTCAGCCCCGGCCAGCTGGGTCAGTCCCCGTCCCCATGGGCTCTGGCTGCATCTTGTCCCCAGCCCAGCCCCCTCCTGCTCCCAGCCAAGCCCCCTGTATTCCCTCCCCCAACACCCCTCCCCAGCCCTCTGTCTTCGGTGCCAGGTAAACAGGTCACCTGGGCCCGCTTTGTTCCGTCCTTTGTTCCTCTCTGGCTGGAACTGGCTGCTCAGGTCACCGCCCCCTCTCTCCTCAGCCCCACACTGCCCAGAACCGGCTGACTGCCAAGCTGGGGGCTCATGGTCACCAGTCACTGGGTCCCCCATCTCCAGGCCGTTGTCCAGGGTCCTGGCTGCCAGGCGAGGTCACACCTAATTCTCTGCAACAGCAAACCCCCTCCCTCCACCTCGTTACACACGCAGCACACAGGGAAACTGAGGCACACACCGTGTTCGTGCCGAGCACTAAGAAAACTCCCCACTTTGTCACAGTGGGGAATTATGGGGGGAGGCCAGACAATAATTAATGACAGTAGCTGCTGAGCTTGATAAAACATTAAAACACAAACTGCCGATGTCACGTGACAGCAGATACAAAGGCAAGAGTCTGAAGTCAAACTCGGGCGTTCGCAAGCAGCACCATGGGAATGTTGTTTTGTGAGGCCTGCAGCCCCTGCTATCCCAGTGGGGCCTGAGTCACCTGGTACCACTCGAGAGAGAGAGCTTGGGGTCACGGTGGGCAGCTCTGTGAAAACATCCGCTCAGTGTGCGGCGGCCGTCACAAAATGAACAGAACGCTGGGAATCACTAGGACAGGGAGAATGCGACAGAAAATATCACGTTGCCTCTGTAGAAATCCATGGGACGCGCACATCTTGAACACTGTGTGCAGATGTGGTTGCCCCATCTCAGAACAGAAAGGGCAACAAAAATGTTTAGGGGTCTGGAATGGCGGTTGTGTGAGGAGAGGTTAGTCAGACGGGGGCTGCTCAGCTTGGGAAAGAGACGACTAAGGGGGATATGACAGAGGCCTATAAAATCATGACTGGTGTGGAGAATATGGAGAAGGACGTGCTGTTTACTCCGAACAAACACAAAACTAGGGGTGTGACGTTATGAGTGTAATATAATATTTCAGTGGAAGATGACAGGGCCAGAAAGAGTTAATCAACTCACAGACTGACCTGACCCAGGGGTGAACCTTGAGGACTGGTTAGGAAGATCTGCCTCGTTAGAGGTAGAAGGGAAGATGTTTGCTCAGGTCTTGTGATGTCAGCAAACAAGTCTTGTCTATTGCTATAGTTTTAATTCAAAGATCAAAAAAGAAATATTAACATTTATGATGATACTTGAGTGAAATAGTATTATTGTCTATGTATCTCTTTGAAGGTTGTGCTAATCTGTATCTGAACTGTTTAATGGATAAATTACTCTGTGCTAATTGCCAGGATGTTTGGGAGAAGGAGTTGAGCCTATTGTTTTCTGAGGCCGAAAGGCTGCTGGAAATGTATAAGAAGCCTGGGACATGATCCTGCTTCATCTCAGATCTGCTTTGGGTTTCAAGAGGGGGAAACCTAAGCCATAAGGATTGAGATCCCCAGTCATTGACTGGAGCCGC
Organism: Mauremys mutica; assembly: GCF_020497125.1. Classification (NCBI taxonomy): domain Eukaryota; kingdom Metazoa; phylum Chordata; order Testudines; family Geoemydidae; genus Mauremys; species Mauremys mutica. The sequence goes on from NC_059075.1 coordinate 158,238,567, forward strand.
CCTGAATATGGACATTGGACTATAACCTCTGGACTATTTCTAAAAGGACTTTTGGCAACTACAAGCTCATCTCTGCTGTGTATCTGAACCTCAAGAATTGAATTCAAGTCTGTCTGTAGATTAATCTTTTAACCAACACTCTCTCTCTTTTCTTTGTTAATAAATTTTAGCTTAGTTAATAAGAATTGGCTGTAGCGTGTATTTTGGGTAAGATCTAAGTTATAATTGAACCTGGGTATGTGGCTGATCCTTTGGGATTGGAAGAACCTTTTCTTTTATATGATGAAGTAAGATTCTCAGGAATCATCATCATATCTGACAGGTGTGTCTGGACGGAGGCCTGAGGCTGGGCACTTTAAGGGAACTGCGGGGTTTGGACATCTAAGTGACCAGTGAGGTGCTACAGAAGCTGTTTTGTGCTGGTTGGTAAATCTAAGTATTGGAATAACCACCAGCGTTTGGGGTTTGTCTGCCCTGTTTGGTTTGCAGTTCACCCTGATTGAGTGACCTCAGCTGGCTCCCACGGGCAGCACCGTCACAAGGGGTCACCCAATGACATTAACAAGCAGCAGGTTTAAAGCGAAGGGCAGTGTTTCGTCACACAGGCTGGGAACCCACCACTGGTGCTCCTCGAGGTCGAAGATGATCGCTTTCACTGGGTTTATTTTTCATGGGTCCTTAGGAGTGTGACCCTTGAGCTGTGGGGGCTCGTTGGCCGACGTTGCAGGTGGTGTTGGAAGACGGGTTTGGCCCATGATTGCGGCGTGACCGTTGTCTTTCCTTTCTTTAGGCCTCCCCATTTCCTTTCTCCTTTGGGGCGTTGGGTGCACGGAGGTTGTTTGGGTGGGCGGACATCGGGCGCGCGGTGCCTGCTCCACCTCAGGGGGGGCTGGATCATCGGGGCCTCGATGCTGATGATGTCGGTGCCTCTGTGCGGACACTGGCTTTGGCGCAACGATCCTCCGGCTTTACGGTGAGGCGACGCCAGTATGCCAGGCTTGCCTGGGGTTTCCTGTGGGTCACCCAAGTTTCCCAGCCATCGGGCCGAGCCCCCCAGCCCTATGTGAGAACTACAACTCCCAGTGGCCCTTGAGCCTTGGGGGTGGAGCCGAGCCCCAGCCACATGTGGGAACTACAACTCCCAGCGGCCCCTGCACCTCGGGGGCGGAGCCGAGCCCCAGCCCCACCTTGGAACAACAACTCCCAGCGGCCCCTGAGCCTCCGGGATGGGGCTGAGCCCCAGCCCCACATGGGAACTACAACTCCCAGCGGCCTCTGAGCCTCGGAGGGGCGGAGCCGAGCCTCAGCCTCACCCGGGAACTACAACTCCCAGCGGCCTCTGAGCCTCGGGGGGGCGGAGCCAAGCCCCAGCCCCACCTGGGAACGACAACTCCCAGCATCCCCTGCACCTCGGAGGCGGAGCTGAGCCTCAGCCCCACCTGGGAACTACAACTCCCAGCGGCCCCTGCGCCTCCGAGGGGCGGAGCCGAGGCCCAGCCCCACGTGGGAACTACAACTCCCAGCGGCCCCTGCGCCTTGGGGGGCGGAGCCTCCTGGTCTGGCGTCACCGAACCTCCGGAGCCGTGGCCAATGGCAGGGCAGGGGCGGGGCTGAGTGGGCGGGTCTAAGCCAATGGGTGGGAGCGACCCGGGAGCCTGCGCTATGGCGGAGCAGGTGAGTGGCCTGGGGAGGGGGGGGGGTCTCTGGGCAGGGCTGTGGGGGAGGGGACTTGGGGGTCTGCTCCTGTCTTGGCGCAGGTGGGGGAGGGTCTCGGGGGGAGGAGATGTGGGCAGGGGGGGTCTCTGGGCTGTGTGTGGGGGGTTCCTGGGGGAGGGGACTCGGGGTCTGCTCCTGTCTTGGCGCAGGGGGAGGGGCGGTGGGGGGGGGTCTCTGGGGGAGGGGGTGTGGGCAGCGGGGTCTCTGGACAGTGGGGGGAGGGGCTGTGTGGGGGTTTCCTGGGGGAGGGGACTCGGGGTCTGCTCCTGTCTTGGCGCAGGGGCTGTGGGGGGTCTCTGGGGGAGGGGCTGTGGGCAGGGGGGGTCTCTGGGCTGTGTGGGGGGGTTCCTGGGGGAGGGGACTCGGGGTCTGCTCCTGTCTTGGCGCAGGGGGAGGGGCGGTGGGGGGGTCTCTGGGGGAGGGGACTTGGGGTCTGCTCCTCCCTAGCCCCTGTTTTGGCGCAGGGTCGAGGGGGCGCTGGGCAGGTGGGGGGGGTCTCTGGGCAGTGGCTGTGGGGGGTTTCTGGGGGAGGGGACTTGGGGTCTGCTCCTCTCTAGCCCCTGTCTTGGCGCAGGGTCGAGGGGGTGCTGGGCAGGTGGGGGGAGCCCCCCTGGGGCTGCACTGGAGGAATCCCAGAATAGAACCCAGGAGTCCTGCCCCCTAACCCTGGCTCTTCCATCCCCATCCAGGTCGGCCCTGCCCCACCTCCAATCTACGTGGGGGGCAGCAGCAGTGACAGCGAGGGGGAGCTCGTGAGACCCCCGAGGGGCGCAGGGGGGCAGCCGCGCCCCAAGCGCCGGCGTGTTCTGTGCACCACTGAGATCCCCACTGTGCCCGTCTACTCGAACAAGGTAACAGGGACCCAGGTGTCCGAGCAACCCCTCCCCCCAGCTCTAACCACTAGACCCCGCTCCCCTCCTGGAGCTGGGGACAGAACCCAGGAGTCCGGGCTCCCAGCCCCCCTCCCCCGACATGCTCATCCCTCCTGTGCCCATCCTGAGGCTCGGTGCCCTCCTGGAGGTGCCCGTGCAGCAGGGCCCTGTGGGTTACATGCCCCCTTCCTCTCCAGGTGAACAGGAGCTTCCAGCTGTGCCCTGCGGAGCTGCACCAGGAGGTGCCCGCCCTGCGGTGGCAGGGAGGTAAGGGGGGGCTGGGGTTGGGCGGGAGTGGGGGGGGGGTTGGGCCTCGGGGAGGTGGGGGCTATGTATGTGCCAGGGGGGAGTGGGAGGAGGCAGCGGGGGTACGTCTCGGTGGCGGGGGTGTCTGGCCGGGCTGTGGTTAGAGTCCTCACAGGGGTGGGGATGTTTGATGGTCACTTGGGCCCTTACAGTCTGAGAGACCCCCCCCCAATCTGATCACAAGCCACAGAACCCCCCCCCACCCCCATGACAGACCCCAAACCTCTGGCTGAGTCACTGACGTCCTCACATGGTGGGTTGAAGACCCCAAGTTACAGAGACTGCCACTAGTTCTAGCCTGCGAGTGACCCGTGTCCCACGCTGCAGAGGAAGGTGAAACCCCCCCTCCGGGACTCGGACAGTCTGACCTCGGGGAAAAATTCCTTCCCAACCCCAAAGACAGTGATCAGTTAGACCCTGAGCGTGTGGGCAAGACCCACCAGGCAGGTACCCGGGAGAGTGACTCAGAACCTCCCCGGCTAGTGTCCCGTCTCTGGCCGCTGGGGATTTCTGCTCCGGGCAGTCGCACGGCATTGTAGGCAGTCCTGTCATACCAGCCCCTCCATACACTTATCGAGCGCAGTTGTGTAGCCAGTTAGGGGCTTTGGGAGGCTGCTCCAGAACTTCACTCCTCTGATGGTTAGAAACCGTCCTCTAGTTACAAGCCTAGACTTGTTCCTAGCCAGTTCCTAGCCATGCGTTCTGGGTCCACATTGGTGCTTCACTTCAATAACCCCTCTCCCTCCCTGGTATGGCTCCCTGGGATGTATTTATACAGAGCGATCCTAGCTCCCCTCAGCCTGCGTTTGGTCAGGCTAAACAAGCCAAGTTCTTTGAGTCCCCTCATGAGGGAGGTTTTCCATTCCTCGGCTCATCCTAGCAGCTCTTCTCTGCACCTGTTCCGGTCGGAATTCATCTTCCCTACATGTGAGAGGCCAGAAGCTGGGAATGGGCGACAGGGGATGGGTCACTCGATTCCCTGCTCTGTCCATTCCCTCTGGGGCACCTGGCACTGGCCGCTGTCGGAAGACAGGACACTGGGCTAGATGCACCCTTGGTCTGACCCAGTCTGGCCGTTCTTACGTTCTCATACAGAACTCCAGACGAGTCTCACCAGTGCCTCATATAGTGGTACCGACACGGCCCTCTCCACGGAAATACCTCCCCTGATGCACCCCAGCGCTGGCTTAGCCTTTTCATGGCCACATCACACTGGCGGCTCCTAGTCAGCCTGTGATCAGCCAATATACCTGTGACAAACTGGGAATGTTCTTAATGTTCCCTCTGAATACTGGGGGGGCCTCAGTTCCTGGCTGACCCTCTGTCGCCTGGCAACTAATGGCCGGGGCCCTTCCCCCCCCTGCAAGGGGATGCTAAAGGTGGGGGAGACAGAGAGGTCAGGTGACCTCCTGGCCCGGGGAAGGAGCTGAGCAGAGGAGGGGCTGGAGGGGGTTTCAGTCTGGAGCTGGCTGGGGACGAGGAGTGAGGGGCAGACGGGGGGGTCTGGCTCACTGCCCCCCAGAATGGACCTGGCCGAGGGGTCCGGCTCGCGGTACCTACAAGCTCTGTGTAATCTGTGTACTCCAGATTACAAAATCATCCAGATCTTCTTGTAGGATATTCCAGTCCTTCTCCGTATTGGCAACACCTCCCCACTTTGTGTCATCCCCAAACTTTATTAGCACACGCCCACTTTTTGTGCCACGCTCTGTAATAAAAACTAGGCCTGTCAAGCGCTTTAAAAAAAATTAATCACAATTAAAAAATACCTGTATGTAAATACCTTGCAAGCCGGCTACACAAGTGCCATGCAAATGCCTGTTCTCACTTTCTGGTGCCATTGTAAATAAGAAGCAGGCAGCAGCATCTCCTGTCAATGAAGAGAGACACGTTTGTTTCTATTTAGCGATTGGCTGAACAAGGAGGAGGACTGAATGGACCTGTAGGCTCTGAGGTTTTACACTGTTTGTTATAGAACTGCATTCAGAAAACAAATCTACATTTGTTTAAATTGCACTGTCACGACAGAGGTCGCACTGCAGGACTTGTATGAGGTGAACTGAAAAATACTGTTTCTTTTAGTTGTCATTTTTACAGTGCAAATATTTATAAAAAAATACTAGACACTTTGATTACAGTTACAATACAGAATACAATATATAGGAAAATGTAGAAAAACATCCAAAATATTTAATACATTTCAATTGGTATTCTATTGTTTAACAGTGCGATTAAAACTGTGGTTAATCGCGATGACATTTTTTGAGTTAATTGTGTGAGTTAACTGCGATTCATCGACAGCCCTAATAAAAACGTTAAATAAGGTTGGTCCCAAGACCGATCCTGGAGGAATTCCACTAGCGACCTCCCTCCAGCCTGACAGTTCCCCTTTCGGTAGGACTGGTTGCAGACTCCCCTTTAAGCAGTTCCTTACCCACCTTCCAGTTCTCCTATTAATCCCCCTCTTCTCCGATGTAACGAATAGTTTCCCATGTGGAACTGGATCCAAAGCCTTCCAGACATCCGGGTAGCTTGGATCCACTGCACATCAGCTCTCTTCTCAGAGAAGGAGCTCAGGGCGGTCTGGATAAAACCCTGTTATAGTTTATCCCAGTTACCGTTCACCCCACGTCCTTAATGACTTGCTCTTTCAAAATTGGTTCCAAGACCTTGCATACAATTGAGGTCAAACTAACAGGCCTGGAGTTTCCCGGATCATGTTTTTTTCCCTTCCTTAGAAACAGGGACTGTATCAGCAGCTCTCCATCCCAGGGTTTACAGAGTCGTTAAAATCCTTGGTGTTGGGCTTGCCATGTCAGGTGTGGGTTCTGTTAATGTGTGGCTACGTGTGCTGGATGGGGGGAGATGTGCCCGGTGAGGGGTCAGGGGAGTTGTGTAATGGGGGGGTCGGGGTACGTGCACTGGATGGGGGGGTTATTGTCTGGGGGGACAGCTGTGGGGAGAGCTGCCCCCTGCCTGGCCGTCACAGCTGCTGTCTCCCCTCCCTCCCAGGGGCAGATCTGGACGTCGATGACATTGGCCCTGTCACGCCCCCACGGCCAGAGCGGCCTCACGCCCCACGCCTCCCCCAGGGCCCCTGCACTGACTGGCTGGAGGAGGAGCCACCGCAGCAGCAGGGGGCAGCGAGAACGTAGGTGGGGGAAGGGATTGCGGCAGGGTTACCATGGGGGGTGTATGGGGGGAGGGGACAGGGCTCCAGTGTGGGGGATCGGGGTGGGGGCAGGGTTAGAATGGAGGGATATAGGGGGAGGGGAGAGGGCTCTAGTGGGGGGATCGGGGTGGGGGCAGGGTTACCGTGGGGGGTATATGGAGGGAGGGTTGTAAAGGGGAGGTGGGGGCGTGGCTCGGGCTCTGTGGCCTCTGGCTTTGGGGTCTGTTGTCCCTGGGGGGGTCACAGCGTCCCAGCCCCCCTTCACAGCAGCCCCTGCGTGTGCCTCTCTCTCTTTCTCTCAGGGTCCGGGACGAGTCCCCCTCTCCCCCTCCCCCACCACAGCCCACACGCAGGCAGAGGGGCCGGACCCGACGGTGAGGGGCTGCCCGGATGTGGAGGGGTGTTGCTGGGCTTGTCCCCTCAGGGAGGAGGGGCTGGGGGGGTCTCTGCTGAAATCTCTGCCCCAGCAGGAGTTGGGGAATTGAGGGGCGGGTTCCCTTGGGGGCACCTCCCTTGTAGAGAGCAGGGAGGGTCTCTGGGGGGATCTGTCTGGGGAGTCTCTGGATGTGGGGAATGGGGGGGGTCTGATGGTCCCTGACCCCAGGGAGGTGGGGATTGGGGGAGGGTCTGCCAGGGGCAGGGTCTGATGGCCCATGCCCCCAAGGGAGGTGTGTGGGGGGGTGGGGAGTCTGTGGGGCACAGGGATCTGTGGGGGTCGGATGTCCCCTGCCCCCAGGGAGGTGTGTGTGTGGGGTCTGTGGGGCACAGGGATCTGTGGGGATCTGACGGCCCTGCCCCCCCAGGGAGGTGTGGGGGGGGCATCTGTGGGGCACAGGGATCTGTGGGTGTCATAGAATCAGAGAATTCAAGATCAGAAGGGACCATTATGATCATCAAGTCTGACCTCCTGCAAGATGCAGGCCACATATACCGATCCCCCCACTCCTTTAGCAAGCGACCCCTGCCCCATGCTTCGGAGGAAGGCGAAAAACCTCCAGGGCCACAGCCAATCTACCCTGGAGGAAAATTCCTTCCCGACCCCAAATATGGCGGTCAGCTGAACCCCGAGCATGCGGGCAAGACTCTCCAGCCAGACCCTCTGGAAAAAGGTTAAGAATATCATATCATTGACCCATTGTACTATTTACCAGTGTGGCACTTAATTAACCTATTGACTAAGCCCGGTATCCTATCATACCATCTCCTCCATAAACTTATCTAGCTTAATCTTAAAGTCATGGAGGTCCTTCGCCCCTACTGTTTCCCTCGGTAGGCTGTTCCAGTATTGCACTCCCCTGATAGTTAGAAACCTTCGTCTAATTTCAAGCCTAAATTTCCTGACTGACAATTTATATCCGTTTGTCCTCGTGTCCACATTAGCACTGAGCTGAAATAATTCCTCTCCTTCCCTGGTATTTATCCCTCTGATATATTTAAAGAGTGCAATCATATCTCCTCTTATCCTTCTTTTGGTTAAGGAAAACAAACCGAGCTCCTCAAGTCTCCTTTCATACGACAGGCCTTCCATTCCTCGGATCATTCTAGTGGCCCTTCTTTGTACCCGTTCCAGTTTGAATTCATCCTTCTTAAACATGGGAGACCAAAACTGCACACAATACTCCAGATGAGGTCTCACCAACGCCTTATATAACGGGACTAGCACCTCCTTATCCCTACTAGAAATACCTCGCCTAATGCATCCCAAGACCGCATTAGCTTTTTTAACGGCCACATCACATTGCCTGCTCATAGTCATCCTACGATCAACCAGGACTCCTAGGTCCTTCTCCTCCTCCGTTACTTCCAACTGGTGCGTCCCTAGCTTATAACTAAAATTCTTGTTAGTCATCCCTAAATGCATAACCTTACACTTCTCATTATTGAATTTCATCCTGTTACTAATACTCCAGTTTACAAGGTCATCCAAATCTCCCTGGAGGATATCCCGATCCTTTTCCGAATTGGCAATACCTCCCAACTTGGTGTCGTCCGCAAACTTTATCAGCCCACTCCTACTCTTGGTTCCCAGGTCAGCAATAAATAGATTGAATAAAATCGGACCCAAAACTGAACCTTGAGGAACTCCACTGGTAACCCCCCTCCAACCCGACAGTTCCCCCTTCAATACTACCCTCTGCAGTCTCCCCTTTAACCAGCTCCTTATCCACCTCTGGATTTTCATTTCAATCCCCATCTTTTCCAATTTAACCAGTAATTCCTCATGCGGTACCGTATCAAACGCCTTACTGAAATCCAGATATATTAGATCCACTGCATTTCCCTTGTCTAAAAAATCTGTTACTTTCTCAAAGAAGGAGATCAGGTTGGTTTGGCACGATCTACCTTTCGTAAATCCATGCTGTAAACTATCCCAGTTGCCATCGGCCTCCTGCTCCGTAACCACTCTCTCTTTTAAAATTTTTTCCATGACTTTGCATACTACAGATGTTAAACTAACAGGCCTGTAGTTACCCGGGTCACTTTTTTTCCCCTTCTTGAATATAGGAACTACATTAGCTAATCTCCAGTCAAACGGTACAATCCCCGAATTTAGAGATTTATTAAAAATCATCGCTAACGGGCTAGCAATATCACTCGCCAATTCCTTAATATTCTAGGATGAAGATTATCCGGGCCCCCCGATTTACTTCCGTTAAGCTGTTCAAGTTTGGCTTCCACCTCCGATACCGTAATGTCTACCCCCATATCCTCATTCCCATCGGTCCCTCTATCACTATTCCTTAGCCCTTCATTAGCCTCATTGAAGACCGAGGCAAAATATTTGTTCAGATATTGTGCCATTCCAAGATTATCCCTAATCTCCACTCCGTTCAAAGGTTTAAGCGGTCCCACTTCTTCTTTCTTGGTTTTCTTCCTATTTACATGGCTAAAAAACCTTTTGCTATTGGTGTCTGCCCCCCAGGGAGGTGGGTGTGGGGGTCTGATGGCCCTGCCCCCCAGGGAGGTGTGTGGGGGGGTCTGTGGGGCACAGGGATCTGTGGGGGTCTGACCGCCCTGCCCCCCAGGGAGGTGGCGCGCCAGCTGCGAGGTCTCAACACGTGGCTGTCAGCCGCCCAGCGCAGCCTGCGGGAGGAGCCGCCCGAGGACGACGTGATCCTGGTGGAGCCGCCCCCGTCCCCCGCGTCCCGGCAGCTGCAGCTCAAGGTGCGGTGCCGGGCTGAGATCCACCGCGTCGCCGTGGAGACGGTGAGTGACACCCCCCCGCACCCCACCTCTCAGCTCCTCCACGTCCCCATGTGGCTGGAGAGTGAGCCCCCCATCCCCTCAACGTGTGCCGGTGTCACGGAGTGTGGGGGAGTCAGGCCCTGCACCCCCGGGCTCCCTGCGATTCACCAGGACTCTCAGCCAGCCAGGAAAGCAGAAGGTTTATTTAGACGACAGGAACACAGTCCAACACAGGCCATGCCGGCACAGATAACAGGATCCCCCCCGGTTAGGTCCATCTTGGGGCCCCATAACCCCCCTTGGGGGGTCAGAGCCCTCTCTCTCTGCCTCCCCTCTGTTCCCCAGCCAACTCCAGTCTGCCCAACCCCTCCGGCCCCTCCTCTCTGCTCAGCTTCTTTCCCGGGCTAGGAGGTCACCTGACCCCTTTGTCTCCCACACCTTTAGAGGCACCTTTGCAGGGAGGGGCCGGACCATCCGTTGCTAGGAGACAGAGTGTCAGGCATTCGGCCTTCTGCTTTGCTAGATACTTAAAGGCCGGCACCCAGCATTCCCAGCCCCCAGTACGAACAGTCCCACTTCGGCACAGCCAGGCCCCCATGCAGGCTGTACATACCCCCGTGCCCCCGCCCTTCCCCCCGCGCGGGCCGTACGTACCCCCGTGCCACCGCCCGGCCCCCCGCCCTTCCCCCCGCGCGGGCCGTACGTACCCCACAGCCCCACGCCCTTCCCCCCGTGCAGACACCGTATCTCCAGCCCTGCCCCCACAGCCGGGCTCTGAGCGAGCCCCTGCCCAGCGTGCAGACCCCGGCCATGCCCCTGTGGGGCGGAGGGTCTCAGAGCGCACCGCTCAGCCGGGCGTGGGTAGGGCATGGGAGGTGCCAGGACAGGATAGGGGGCAGGACAGCAGCCAGGTGGAGGGAGGGTGTCAAGGGGCTGGTTCACCCCCCACACTCCCCAGTGTATTGCTGGGAGGACAGGGTGGGGTTGGCACTGATTGCAGGGGGCAGCGGAACTGCCCGACACTGGATCTGCTCGGAAATAGCCCAGGGACTGTTTGGGCCCAGGTGGAGTCACTCGGGGGTGAATGTACCAGGCGATTGGCACCTGCCGTGCCAGCCCCGCTGCATGGCTCACACTGGCCCAGAACAGCCCGGCAGGGTGCCAGGCTGAGCCGGAGTGTCCGTCTGTCCCTCCCTGACTGTCCCCTCCCCCGGCGCAGTCACAGCCCCTGCAGGCGGTGGTGGAGCACATGGCTGGGAGGCTGCAGGTCCGGCCGGAGCAGATCCTGCTGCTGCTGCGAGACACAGAGCTGCCCCCCGGCAGCACCCCCCAGGGCCTGGGCCTGGGCGTGGCCGACATCATTGGTGAGTGAGGGGCAGGGGGCTTCTCTTGGCAGAGGTGCAGACTGGGGCCTCGCTGGCTGGGGCCGCACTCGGGGCAGGGTCTGCGGGCCGAGCGGGTCAGGCGCGGGCGGGCCGCGGTCGTGGGACAGGCGGGTCTCCGGCTGTATGTGAGACAAGGGCAGGAGCTGTCCCATGCGCAGTGGGCTGGCCCAGCTGGAGGGCCAGGTGCAGCTCTGGGCACCGGGACAAAGGGATGGTCCAGAGGAGGGGTCCGAACCCCTGACCTGGGTGAGTTTAGAACCGAGCAGCCGGAGGGGCCTGTAGCAGGGGTCAGCTCTAGTGAAGGCTGGTATCGGAGCCAGGGGAAATCCCTTCCGTGTGCCAGAGCCCCTGGGGTCTCCCTCCCTCCCTCCCGGGTCGGCCACGCGGCCTGGACTGAACCTCCGGGCTGCAGCCTCCTGCTTCCCCCGTGAGCTCTGCCCAGCGAGTCCCATTGAGCCAGACCCTGGCAGAGACGTGCCCATGCTGCCGGGACGGTGCCCCTCGCCCAGCGTGGCAGGGACAGTCCCACAGCGCTGGCACGTAGTCGGGTGTGTTAGCTGGCCACGGCACAGGGAGCGCAGAGGGGTGCCCAGTCCGTTGTGATCAGCCCAGGGCCCCGCCAGGTTGTGGGGAGCCCCTCGGGGCAGGCTCTGTCTGTCTCTCTCACTCGCTCTCTGACTTCCTTCCTGAGCCTGTTCCCCGGTGAGAGCCCCCACCTCGCCCTCCCAGCCCCTGGTCTGTGCCCAGCTTCCCGCTGAGAGCGTGGGGCCAGGAGTCACGAACGCTGCCATCGGCTCTCTGGCCCCACTGCTGATCTGGGGCGGTTTCAGCCAGTTGTTTAATGACTGTTTGTTGCACCAGCCAGGGCGGTGATGCGTGTACCCGTGTCTTAGGCTGCCCTGAGAGCAAACGGCACTGGGTAGCCGTGCAAAGTATAGGGGAAACCGAGGCAGGCGTGAGACTCCTACAGAAAATTCCCCCTTCGTCGCAGGGATCAGTTATTCTCCGGGTTCGCTGGGGGCAGGACAGGCAGCGATGGGCTCTCCGCGGCCAGGGAGATTCAGGTCGAATATTAGGAGCCAGTCTAACTGCAAGGGGAGCTCGGCCTGGAACTGGTTGAGGGAGGTTGGGGGGTCTCAGCACAGGTTGGACAAACAGCTGTCGGGGCCGGCCTATGTTTGCTTGGCCAGGGGCTGGGCGCGGTGACCTGTCGAGGTCCCTTCCCGCCCCACGTTTCTGTGTTCTGGGGGCGCCCGGTGTTGCACACGCATTTCCAGCGGAGCTGTCCCGGCAGCATCTCTGCTGCAGCCGCCTGAGCCGCGCTGGGGTCCCCTGGCCTCCCCCGTGGCCGCCTCGCACTGGTGGCTCATGGTCGCCCCACGCACCAGGCCTCTCTCCTCCATGGCGGCCAGCTGACGAGCCCCGAGCGGGTAGCAGAAACTGGGTTCCTGGCCCCAAAGTGCATGCTGTGCCCCCCAGGCTGGGGGAGGGGGGTCTGATATCAGCGGGGGTCCCCCAAGCCAGGACGGGGGTAACAGGAGCGATCAGCGCAGCGCCCCCAGCTGCCCACCCCTCCCGCTCTCTCTGTCCGTCTGTCCCCTGCAGACTGCGTGGTGGACGTGGCAGCCGGGGAGCCGCAGGGCGGGGGAGAACCGGGGGCCGGGCCGGGCCCTGGGGAGCTACGGCTGACGGTGCGAGGCCAGGAGAAGGACTCGCAGCTCACACTCAACGTGCCCAGGGTAAGGGGGGCTGCAGCGGGAGGGGCCATGCCAGGGGGCTGTGCGGTGCTGTTTGCCGAGGGAGGGGGATGGGGGGGTTGTCACAGCCTCAGGGAGGCGGATGGAGCTGAGCCGGCGGGGGGGCTATTGGCTGAGGGGGGACTGGGGCAGTCGGCGGGGGGGCTGTTGGCTGAGGGGGGGCTGGGGCAGTCGGCGGGGGGGGCTGTTGGCTATGGGGGGGCTGGGGCAGTCGGCGGGGGGGCTGTTGGCTATGGGGGGGCTGGGGCAGTCGGCGGGGGGGCTGTTGGCTAGGGGGGGGCTGGGGCAGTCGGCGGGGGGGCTGTTGGCTGGGGGGGGCTGTTGGTTGAGGGGGGGCTGGGGCAGTTGGGGGCAGCGGCTGGTCTGGGGCAGTCGGGGGGGGCTGTTGGCTGGGGGGGGCTGGGGCAGTCGGGGGGGGCTGTTGGCTGGGGGGGGGCTGGGGCAGTCGGGGGGGGGCTGTTGGCTGGGGGGGCTGTTGGCTGAGGCGGGGCTGGGGCAGTCGGGGGGCAGCGGCTGGTCTGGGGCAGGCCCCGCTCCACCAGGGGCTGCTTTGGGAGGGATGCTGGGGCCAGTCCCTGCAGTGCCCCCTCCCAGGCATGTCTGCGGCGTGTGCCCCCACCCCGCTAACCCCCCACCCCCGGCAGGCGGAGCCGCTGCACCGGCTGATGGAGCGCTACCAGGAGGCCATGGGGCTGGGCGGCCGCCAGCTCCGCTTCTTCTTCGACGGGCAGCGCCTGGCGGGGACCCGCACGCCCGAGCAGCTGGGCATGGAGCCCGACGACGTCATCGAGGCCTGGGCCTAGCCCCCCCCCCGGTACCTCCCCCCCAGCTTGGCATGGAGCCCGACGACTCATCGAGGCCTGGGCCTAGCCCCCCCCCCGGTACCTCCCCCCCAGCTGGGCACGGAGCCTCCTGGAGGCCTGGGCCTAGCCCCCCCCCCGGTACCTCCCCCCCAGCTGGGCATGGAGCCCGACGACGTCATCGAGGCCTGGGCCTAGCCCCCCCCCCGGTACCTCCCCCCCAGCTGGGCATGGAGCCCGACGACGTCATCGAGGCCTGGGCCGAGCCCCCCCCCCCCCCCCCCCGGTACCTCCCCCCCCGCGGGGCACGTGCCCGACGACGTCATCGAGGCCTGGGCCTAGCCCCCCCCCGGGCACCTCCCCCCAGCTGGGCATGGAGTCTCCTGGAGGCCTGGGCCTAGCCCCCCCCCGGCACCTCCCCCCCAGCTGGGCACGGAGCCCAACGATGTCATCGAGGCCTGGGCCTAGCTCCCTCCCCCCCCCCGGTACCTCCCCCCAGCGGGGCACTCGGCCTACTGGCGGCCTGGGCGTTGCCCCCCCCCCCCCCCCGGGTACCTCCCCCCCAGCTGGGCATGGAGCCTCCTGGAGGCCTGGGCCTACCCCCCCCCCCCCCGGGTCCCCCCCCCCCGCTGGGCATGGCGCCCCCGTGGGGCCTGGGCCTTGCCCCCCCCCCCCCCCGGGCACCTCCCCCCCAGCTGGGCACGGAGCCGGCTGCTGCTGTCGCTGAGCCCAGGGGATCCCCCCCTAGCACCCTGCAGCAGCTGGGCATGGCCCTGCCCTCACCCCCGCACCTCGGCACGGCCCGGAGCCTGCCCATCACGGCAGCCGCCCCCGTCTGTAAATAGGGGACTTCAGGGGCGTTTATCCCCCCGCACTGAGGGGGCGAAGCAGCTTTTATGGAATAAATAAATGAATCCAGAACCTCGGTCCTGAGCCTCTTGCCCTTTACTGGTGGGGAGGGGGTGGGCGGACACAGCTGGGGGGCCAGAGTGACTGGCACGGTGCTGGACCCTGCAAGGACCCTCACCCCCAGGGATCAGGGCCCCCTCGCTGCTCAGGCCCTGCCCCACAGCTCACGCTCAATACACAGCAGGGATGGACCCACCCAGGATCATAGAGTCAGTGTCTGAGCCAGCGATGGAACCCAGGAATCCTGACCCACCCCCAACCCAACCCACTAGCCCCTGCTCCCCACCCAGAGCTGGGGAGAGAACCCAGGAGTCCTGGCTCCCAGCCCACCCCTCGTTCTTCCCTTTGGGCCCAGGAGCTCCCCCCATCCAGGTTTCTGCCCTGGCCGGCCTGTTTTACAGCTCTCCGAGCCGGGCACCCAAGGGTGCTGTCAGGGGTATCTCTGGGTCTGTCCCCCCACCTCGTTTCTCAGAGCGTCTTCAGTCAGTGGGGGGGAGCTGCCCCATCTCCTCCCCCTCGGGGGGCGGCTGGATGTCCTGGTCCTTGGGCACCAGGGTCCCGGTCAGCTGGGCCCCGAAGGCGCGCTGCAGCAGGGGGGGGATCTCGTGGGGCTGCAGGGGGGTCTCCGTGCGCACCCCGCCCTGCGTGGCGAGGAGGCGCCAGCCCATGTAGGTGAGGCGGCCGCCGCCCGGCTGGCGCAGGCTGCAGAAGGACTTGCAGGCGAAGATGGAGCTGGGGGCCTGCTGGTGGTAGCGGCACATGGCGGCGAAGTCTCCCAGCTCCCGCTCCTCCAGCGTGAAGGTGTAGAGCAGCTGCCCCTCCTCGCCCGGCGCCCGCAGCCGCTCCAGTGCCCAGACGCCTCCCGCCAGGCCCAGCCGGAAGGTGCCGCCCTCCTGCGGCTGCTCCAGGCCCGGCTCCAGCCGCAGGGGCTCCAGGAAGCCGTCCCCGAAGCCCACGTCGCACAGGAAGCGCTGGCCCCCCAGCCGCACCAGCAGCACCAAGTGGTCGCGGGGCGGCCCGAGGCGCCCGGTGAAGCGGTTCCGGACGCGGCCGGCCAGCCCCACCACGCAGAAGCCCAGCGCCCGCAGCAGCCACAGGAAGAGCCCGTTGTTCTCGTAGCAGAAGCCGCCGCGCCGCCGGCGGACGATCTTGTCGTAGAGCAGGGGCAGCGCCAGGGTGATGGGCTCCCCGCAGTGCACGCTCAGGCTCTCAAAGGGCACCGAGAACAGGTGGCAACGGTGCAGCCCCCGCAGCGTCTCCAGGGTGGGCTCTGTCGGGCCCTGGTACCCGATCCGGGAGAGGTAGGCACCCACATCCATCCCGGGCTGGGGGGGCAAAGCGGGGCCTGTGAGCAGAGAACCCAGGAGTCCTGGCTCCTCGCCCTCACCACTGGATCCCCATCCCGAGCCAGGGAGAGAACCCAGGAGTCCTGGCTCCCGCCCCCGTGCTCTAACCCACCAGCCCCCACTCCCCTCCCAGAGCCAGGGAGAGAACCCAGGAGTCCTGGCTCCCGCCCCCGTGCTCTAACCCACCAGCCCCCGCTCCCCTCCCAGAGCCAGGGAGAGAACCCAGGAGTCCTGGCTCCTGGCCTCCCCGTGCTCTAACCCACCAGCCCCTGCTCCCCACCCACAGCCCGGGAGTCCTGGGTCCCAGCCCCCCTGCTCTAACCCATCAGCCCCCACTCCCCTTCCAGAGCCAGGGAGAGAACCCAGGAGTCCTGGCTCCCGGGCCCCCCCCCCCATTCTAACCACCAGCCCCTGCTCCCCACCCTCAGCCAGGGAGAGAACCCAGGAGTCCTGGCTCCCAGTCCCCCTGCTCTAACCCACCAGCCCCCACTCCTCTCCCACAGCCAGGGAGAGAACCCAGGAGTCCTGGCTCCCAGCCCCCCCTGCTCTAACCACCAGCCCCTGTTCCCCACCCACAGCCAGGGAGAGAACCCAGGAGTCCTGGCTCCCAGCCCCCCCTGCTCTAACCCACCAGCCCCCACTCCCCTCCCAGAGCCGGGGAGAGAACCCAGGAGTCCTGGCTCCCAGCCCCCCCCCGCTCTAACCACTGCTCCCCTCCCAGAGCTGGGTTCGAATCCGGCCTGCAGCACTCACACTGTGGTTGCAGCTGGCCCTGCCCAGGGTTTTGCTTCCGCATCCCCAGCTGGGCGGGGAGACGTGTCCTGTCCAGTGGTTTCCCCCGCCCCCCGCCCCCCACGTGACAGCTCCTTAACCCCTCCTAGCCTGGCAGGGCCTCCCTGGCCTCTCCCCAGTAGCCAGGGGGTAAAGGGGGTTGGTGGTATCCGGGGGAGCAGCCCCCCACGCTCCCACCTACCTGCCCTGGGAAGGGGGCTGGTAATCACCCCCCAGTCTCCCAACTCCCCCTTCCCAGCGCCAACAGATGCCCCCAACCTCCAAGGCCCCCGTGCCCCCCATGCCCTGTGTTCCCAGCCCCCACTGACCCCCCTTTACCCACGGAATTCAAAGCCCAGGGAGTATTTCCTGTGCAACCCCCCCCCCGCCACACACACACACCCCGCATGCACACAGGTGATTTGATGAGTTTTGGAGACTCTGGATTGGGGGGCAGAGGGCAGCAGGGTGTGAGGGCAGCAGGGTGAGGGCAGCCGGGTGTGAGGGCAGCCGGGTGTGAGGGCAGGGGCGTGTGAGGGCAGAGGAGGGCAGCAGGGTGTGAGGGCAGCAGGGTGTGAGGGCAGGGGTGTGTGAGGGCAGCAGGGTGTGAGGGCAGAGGAGGGCAGCAGGGTGTGAGGGCAGCAGGGTGTGAGGGCAGAGGAGGGCAGCAGGGTGTGAGGGCAGCAGGGTGAGGGCAGGGGCAGCAGGGTGTGTGAGGGCAGCAGGGTGTGTGAGGGCAGGGGTGTGTGAGGGCAGCAGGGTGTGAGGGCAGCAGGGTGAGGGCAGGGGCCGCAGGGTGTGAGGGCGGCGGTGTGTGAGGGCAGCATGGTGTGTGGGCCGGGGGAGCAGGGTGTGAGGGCAGCAGGGTGTGAGGGCAGAGGGCAGCAGGGTGAGGGCAGGGGCAGCAGGGTGTGAGGGCAGCAGGGTGTGAGGGCAGAGGGCAGCAGGGTGAGGGCAGGGGCAGCAGGGTGTGAGGGCAGGGGTGTGTGAGGGCAGCAGCGTGAGGGCGGGGGCAGCAGGGTGTGAGGGCAGCAGGGTGTGAGGGCAGAGGGCAGCAGGGTGAGGGCAGGGGCAGCAGGTGGGCACGCTGGCCCCGCTCGGGGGAGGGCGACTCTGGGGCACTGACAGGCAGCCAGAGGTGGGGCGCGTTGGGGGCAGAGCATGGGCCCCTGCTGGCCTGCACCTCTGGCACAGCGTGTGGGGGAGTCAGGCCCTGCACCCCTGGTCCTGCGGTTCCCCGGGACTCTCAGCCAGCCAGTAACACGGCAGCAGCACAGTCCCAAGCGGAGCTTGTAGGCACAACCAGGACCCCCCAGCCAGGTCCCTCGGGGGGGGGGGGCAGGGAGCTTAGACCCAGCTTGGGGCTCCCTGCGTTGCACCCCCCCCCAGCCCAAACAAAACTTCCTCCAGCAGCTCTCCCCCCTCCCCCTGCTCCTCCTCCCTTTGTCCGGCCTCTGGGGCAGGCCTCTGGGGCAGGCGGTGTCACGGCTCCTCACCCCGCTCCTGGCTGAGGTTACAGCTCAGGGAGCTTCCTTCCCATCCCCAATGTAACCCCCCTGCAACCCTCCCGGTCAAACCCGCCCGCCCCCTGCTCCGGCACAACCTCCCACCAGTGCCCCGGGGGCGTCACTGGGCACCGCCGTGGGCAGGGGCTGGCACCGGGATCGGGCAGCATCTCCTCCTGCTCCTGCCGGTGCCAGCCCAGGGCGCCAGGCTCAATGGGGCCCAGCAGCCCCAGCGCCGCAGGGGGGCATCCAGCCGCTCCACCAGCCGGGCGATGCAGCGTCTCATCCCGGGGCTAGGCCCCCCCAGCTGAGCCCCCCACCCCCAGCACAGCCCCCCCAGCTGAGCCCCCCACCCCCAGCACAGGGCCCCCCCTAGCGCCTCCCGGGGCCCCCACCCCCAGCACAGCGCCCCCTGCCGAGCCCCCCACCCTGCAGCCCAGGGCCCCTAGCGCCCCCTGCCGAGCTCCCCACCCCCAGCACAGCGCCCCCTGCCGAGCCCCCTCGGGCGGGACGAGCCGTCTCCTGCCGGGCTGCCTGGGCCGGACCCCGCTGGGAGCCGGGCCGGGCCGGGCGCTAGGGGAACCGGGGCGGAGCCCGGCCCCGAGCAGCAGCTCCCCGGGGTCTGGGCACCGATCCGCCCGGCCCCGGCCCAGTGTCCAGCCAGCTCCCGGCGGTTGCCATGGTGACGGCGCCAGGGGTCGCTGGGGGGGGGGGTGTCCCGGCGGTTGCCATGGTGACGCCGCAGGGTGTCTCTGCTGGTTACGGGGGGTGACGCTTCGGTTGCCATGGTTCTGTCTCCGCTGGGAATCAGCACGGAGGGGGGGGGGTTCCCCGTTTCCATGGTAACTGCGGCGAGTGGACCGCGGTGACGTTCCGGAAGGGGCGGGACTCGCCATGGGTCAGGTGACTCGCAGGGGGAGTCACATGATCGAAGCAGGGAGCTGCGCGCCCCGCCTCGGTAGCGGGGTCATGGCGCGGGGGTGGGGGGAGCTGCGGGGAGAACTGTGGGGTTGGGGTTACGGGGGGTGGGGGGAGCTGCAGGGTGATGGGGGGGGGCGGCGCTGCGGGGTTGGGGTTACGGGGGGTGGGGTGGAGCTGCAGGGCTATGGGGTGGGGGGAGCTGCGGGGAGAACTGTGGGGTTGGGGTTACGGGGGGTGGGGGGAGCTGCAGGGTTATGGGGGGGGGGGAGCTGCGGGGAGAACTGGGGGGGTGGGGTTACGGGGGGTGGGGGTAGCTGCAGTGTTATGGGGTGGGGGGAGCTGCGGGGAGACGTGCGGGGTTGGGGTTACGGGGGGTGGGGGGAGCTGCAGGGTCACGGGGGGTGGGGGGAGCTGCGGGGAGAACTGTGGGGTTGGGGTTACCGGGGGTGGGTGGAGCTGCGTGTAGAACTGGTGGGTTGGGGTTACGGGGGGTGGGGGGAGCTGCGGGGAGAACTGCGGGGTTGGGGTTATGGGGGTGGGGGGGAGCTGCAGGGTCACGGGGGGTGGGGGGAGCTGCGGGGAGAACTATGGGGTTGGGTTACGGGGGGTGGGGGAGCTGCAGGGTTATGGGGTGGGGGGAGCTGCGGGGAGAACTGTGGGGTTGGGGTTACGGGGGTGGGGGGGAGCTGCAGGGTTATGGGGGTGGGGGGAGCTGCGGGGAGAACTGTGGGGTTGGGGTTACGGGGCGTGGGGGGAGCTGAAGGGAGAACTGCGGGGAAGGGTTTACGGGGGGTGGGGGGAGCTGCAGGGATATGGGGTGGGGGGAGCTGCGGGGAGAACTGCGGGGTTGGGGTTACGGGGGGTGGGGGGAGCTGCAGGGTTATGGGGTGGGGGGAGCTGCAGGGAAAACTGGGGGGTGGGGGTTACGGGGGGTGGGGGAGCTGCGGGGAGAACTGTGGGTTGGGGTTTACGGGGGTGGGTGGAGCTGCAGGGTTTTGGGGGTGGGGGTTGCTGTGGGGAGAACTGTGGGGTTGGGGTTACGGGGGGTGGGGGAGCTGCGGGGTTATGGGGTGGGGGGAGCTGCGGGGAGAACTGTGGTGTTGGGGTTAAGGGGGGTTGGGGGGAGCTGCAGGGTTATGGGGTGGGGGGAGCTGCGGGGAAAACTGCGGGGTTGGGGTTACGGTGGGTGGGGGGAGCTGCAGGGCTATGGGGTGGGGGGAGCTGCGGGGAGAACTGTGGGGTTGGGGTTACGGGGGGTGGCGGGGAGCTGCAGGGTTATGGGGTGGGGGGAGCTGCAGGGAACACTGCGGGGTTGGGGTTACGGGGGTGGGGGGAGCTGCGGGGAGAACTGTGGGGTTGGGGTTACGGGGGGTGGGGGGGAGCTGCAGGGTTATGGGGGTGGGGGGAGCTGCGGGGAGAACTGCGGGGTTGGGGTTATGGGGGGTGGGGGGGAGCTGCAGGGTTATGGGGGTGGGGGGAGCTGCGGGGAGAACTGTGGGGGTGGGGTTATGGGGGGTGGGGGCGAGCTGCAGGGTTATGGGGGTGGGGGGAGCTGCGGGGAGAACTGCGGGGTTGGGATTACGGGGGGTGGGGGGAGCTGCAGGGTTATGGGGTGGGGGGAGCTGCGGGGAGAACTGCGGGGTTGGGGCTACGGTGGGTGGGGGGAGCTGCAGGGCTATGGGGTGGGGGGAGCTGCGGGGAGAACTGTGGGGTTGGGGTTACGGGGGTGGGGGGAGCTGATGGGAGAACTGCGGGGTTGGGGTTACGGGGGGTGGGGGGAGCTGCAGGGTTATGGGGTGGGGGGAGCTGCAGGGAGAACTATGGGGTTGGGGTTACGGGGGGTGGGGGAGCTGCAGGGTTATGGGGTGGGGGGAGCTGCGGGGAGAACTATGGGGTTGGGGTTACGGGGGGTGGGGGGAGCTGCAGGGCTATGGGGTGGGGGAGCTGTGGGGAGAACTGTGGGGTTGGGGTTACGGGGGGTGGGGGGAGCTGCAGGGTTATGGGGTGGGGGGAGCTGCGGGGAGAACAGTGGGGGTGGGGTTACGGGGGGTGGGGGGGAGCTGCAGGTCTATTGGGGGGGGGGAGCTGCGGGGAGAACTGTGGGGTTGGGGTTACGGGGGGTGGGGGGAGCTGCAGGGTTATGGGGGGGGGGCAGCTGCGGGGAGAACTGTGGGGTTGGGGTTACGGTGGGTGGGGGGGAGCTGCAGGGTCACGGGGGGTGGGGGGAGCTGCGGGGAGAACTATGGGGTTGGGGTTACGGGGGGTGGGGGGGAGCTGCAGGGTAACGGGGGGTGGGAGGAGCTGCGGGAGAACTGCGGGGTTGGGGTTACGGGGGGTGGGGAGCTGCAGGGTTATGGGTGGGGGGAGCTGCGGGGAGAACTGCGGGGTTGGGGTTACGGGGGGTGGGGGGAGCTGCGGGGAGAACTGTGGGGTTGGGGTTATGGGGGGTGGGGGGGAGCTGCAGGGTCACGGGGGGTGGGGGGAGCTGCGGGGAGAACTATGGGGTTGGGGTTACGGGGGGTGGGGGGAGCTGCAGGGTTATGGGGTGGGGGGAGCTGCGGGGAGAACTGTGGGGTTGGGGTTACGGGGGGTGGGGGGGAGCTGCAGGGTTATGGGGGTGGGGGAGCTGCGGGGAGAACTGTGGGGTTGGGGTTACGGGGGGTGGGGGAGCTGATGGGAGAACTGCGGGGTTGGGGTTACGGGGGGTGGGGGGAGCTGCAGGGTTATGGGGTGGGGGAGCTGCGGGGAGAACTGCGGGGTTGGGGTTACGGGGGGTGGGGGGAGCTGCAGGGTTATGGGGTGGGGGGAGCTGCAGGGAAAACTGCGGGGTTGGGGTTACGGGGGGTGGGGGGAGCTGCGGGGAGAACTGTGGGGTTGGGGTTACGGGGGGTGGGGGGGAGCTGCAGGGTTATGGGGGTGCGGGGAGCTGTGGGGAGAACTGTGGGGTTGGGGTTACGGGGGGTGGGGGAGCTGCGGGGTTATGGGGTGGGGGGAGCTGCGGGGAGAACTGTGGGGTTGGGGTTATGGGGGGGTGGGGGGAGCTGCAGGGTTATGGGGTGGGGGGAGCTGCGGGGAAAACTGCGGGGTTGGGGTTACGGTGGGTGGGGGGAGCTGCAGGGCTATGGGGTGGGGGGAGCTGCGGGGAGAACTGTGGGGTTGGGGTTACGGGGGGTGGCGGGGAGCTGCAGGGTTATGGGGTGGGGGGAGCTGCAGGGAAAACAGCGGGGTTGGGGTTAAGGGGGGTGGGGGGAGCTGCGGCGAGAACTGTGGGGTTGGGGTTACGGGGGGGGGGGGGAGCTGCAGGTTATGGGGTGGGGGGAGCTGCGGGGAGAACTGCGGGGTTGGGGTTATGGGGGGTGGGGGGGAGCTGCAGGGTTATGGGGGTGGGGGGAGCTGCGGGGAGAACTGTGGGGTTGGGGTTACGGGGGGTGGGGGGAGCTGCAGGGTTATGGGGGGTGGGGGAGCTGCGGGGAGAACTGCGGGGTTGGGATTACGGGGGTGGGGGGAGCTGCAGGGTTATGGGGTGGGGGGAGCTGCGGGGAGAACTGGGGGGTTGGCGTGAGGGGCGGTGGGGGAGCTGCAGGGCTATGGGGTGGGGGGAGCTGCGGGAGAACTGTGGGGTTGGGGTTACGGGGGTGGGGGGAGCTGATGGGAGAACTGCGGGGTTGGGGTTACGGGGGTGGGGGCTGCAGGGTTATGGGGGGTGGGGAGCTGCGGGGAGAACTATGGGTTGGGGTTACGGGGGTGGGGGGAGCTGCAGGGTTATGGGGTGGGGGGGAGCTGCGGGGAGAACTATGGGGTTGGGGTTACGGGGGTGGGGGAGCTGCAGGGCTATGGGGTGGGGAGCTGTGGGGAGAACTGTGGGGTTGGGGTTACGGGGGGTGGGGGGAGCTGCAGGGTTATGGGGTGGGGGAGCTGCGGGGAGAACTGCGGGGTTGGGGTTATGGGGGGTGGGGGGGAGCTGCAGGGTTATGGGGGTGGGGGAGCTGCGGGGAGAACTGTGGGGTTGGGGTTACGGGGGGTGGGGGGGAGCTGCAGGGTTATGGGGTGGGGGGAGCTGCGGGGAGAACTGCGGGGTTGGGGTTATGGGGGGTGGGGGAGCTGCAGGGTTATGGGGTGTGGGGAGATGCGGGGAGAACTATGGGTTGGGGTTATGGGGGTGGGGGAGCTGCAGGGTTATGGGGGTGGGGGGAGCTGCGGGGAGAACTGTGGGGTTGGGGGTTACGGGGGGTGGGGGGAGCTGCAGGGTTATGGGGGTGGGGGGAGCTGCGGGGAGAACTATGGGGTTGGGGTTACGGGGGGTGGGGGGAGCTGCAGGGCTATGGGGTGGGGGGAGCTGCGGGGAGAACTGTGGGGTTGGGGTTACGGGGGGTGGGGGAGCTGCAGGGCTATGGGGTGGGGGGAGCTGCGGGGAGAACTGTGGGGTTGGGTTACGGGGGTGGGGGGGGAGCTGCAGGGTTATGGGGTGGGGGGCGCTGTGGGGAGAACTGCGGGGTTGGGGTTACGGGGGGTGGGGGGAGCTGCAGGGTTATGGGGTGGGGGGAGCTGCGGGGAGAACTGCGGGGTTGGGGTTACGGGGGGTGGGGGGAGCTGCAGGGTTATGGGGTGGGGGGAGCTGCGGGAGAACTGCGGGGTTGGGGTTACGGAGGCGGGGGGGAGCTGCAGGGTCACGGGGGGTGGGGGGAGCTGCGGGGAGAACTATGGGGTTGGGGTTACGGGGGGTGGGGGGAGCTGCAGCGAGAAGGGGGGGGGGGAGCTCCGGGGAGAACTGGGGGGTTGGGGTTACGGTGGGTGGGGGGAGCTGCAGGGTTATGGGGGTGGGGGGAGCTGCGGGGAGAACTGTGGGGTTGGGGTTACGGGGGGTGGGGGGAGCTGCGGGGAAAACTGCGGGGTTGGGGTTACGGTGGGTGGGGGGAGCTGCAGGGCTATGGGGTGGGCGGAGCTGCGGGGAGAACTGAGGGCTTGGGGTTACGGGGGGTGGGGGGAGCTGCGGGGAGAAGGGTGGGGGTGGGGTTACGGGGGGTGGGGGGGAGCTGCAGGGTTATGGGGTGGGGGGAGCTGCGGGGAGAACTGTGGGGTTGGGGTTACGGGGGCTGGGGGGAGCTGCGGGGTTATGGGGTGCGGGGAGCAGTGGGGAGAACTGCGGGGTTGGGGTTACGGGGGTGGGGGGGAGCTGCGGGGTTATGGGGTGGGGGGAGCGGTGGGGAGAACTGCGGGGTTGGGGTTACGGGGGCTGGGGGGAGCTGCGGGGTTATGGGGTGGGGGGAGCTGCGGGGAGAACTGCGGGGTAGGTGTAACGGGGGGTGGTAGGACCTGCAGGCATATTGGGTGGGGGGAGCTGCGGGGAGAACTGAGGGGTTGGGGTTACGGGGGGTGGGGGGGCGCTGCAGGGTTATGGGGTGGGGGAGCTGCTGCGGGGAGAACTGCGGGGTTGGGGTTACGGTGGGTGGGGGGAGCTGCAGGGGTATGGGGTGGGGGGGGCTGCGGGGAGAACTGTGGGGTTGGGGTTACGGGGGGTGGCGGGGAGCTGCAGGGTTATGGGGTGGGGGGAGCTGCAGGGAAAACTGCGGGGTTGGGGTTACGGGGGTGGGGGGAGCTGCGGGGAGAACTGTGGGGTTGGGGTTACGGGGGGTGGGGGGGAGCTGCAGGGTTATGGGGTGGGGGGAGCTGCGGGGAGAACTGCGGGGTTTGGGTTATGGGGGTGTGGGGGGGAGCTGCAGGGTTATGGGGGTGGGGGGAGCTGCGGGGAGAACTGTGGGGTTGGGGTTATGGGGGGTGGGGGGGAGCTGCAGGGTTATGGGGGTGGGGGGAGCTGCGGGGAGAACTGCGGGGTTGGGATTACGGGGGGTGGGGGGAGCTGCAGGGTTATGGGGTGGGGGGAGCTGCGGGGAGAACTGCGGGGTTGGGGCTACGGTGGGTGGGGGGAGCTGCAGGGCTATGGGGTGGGGGGAGCTGCGGGGAGAACTGTGGGGTTGGGGTTACGGGGGGTGGGGGGAGCTGAAGGGAGAACTGCGGGGTTGGGGTTACGGGGGGTGGGGGGAGCTGCAGGGTTATGGGGGTGGGGGGAGCTGCGGGGAGAAGTATGGGGTTGGGGTTACGGGGGGTGGGGGGAGCTGCAGGGTTATGGGGTGGGGGGAGCTGCGGGGAGAACTGCGGGGTTGGGGTTACGGGGGGTGGGGGGAGCTGCAGGGTTATGGGGTGGGGGGAGCTGCGGGGAGAACTGCGGGGTTGGGGTTACGGGGGGTGGGGGGGAGCTGCAGGGTTATGGGGTGGGGGGAGCTGCGGGGAGAACTGCGGGGTTGGGGTTACGGTGGGTGGGGGGAGCTGCAGGGCTATGGGGTGGGGGGAGCTGCGGGGAGAACTGTGGGGTTGGGGTTACGGGGGGTGGGGGAGCTTCAGGGTTAGGGGGTGGGGGGAGTTGTGGGGAGAACTATGGGGTTGGGGTTATGGGGGGTGGGGGGGAGCTGCAGGGTTATGGGGGTGGGGGGAGCTGCGGGGAGAACTGTGGGGTTGGGGTTACGGGGGGTGGGGGAGCTGCGGGGAGAACTGTGGGGTTGGGGTTACGGGGGGGAGCTGCAGGGTTAGGGTTATGGCGGGCAGGGCTCTTGGGGGGATGGGAGGCCATGGGAGCAGGGCTCAGCGGGGGAGGTCATGGGGGGATGGCTATTGCTTGGATGGAGATCATGGGGTCTGGGGTCATGGGGGTGGGTTTATGTGAGGATGGGAGGTCATGGGGGCGGGGCTATTGGGGGGATGGGAGTTCATGGTGGCAGGGGTATGTGGGGATGGGAGGTCATGGGGGGGGGCTATTGGGGGTGGGGGGGGTGCGAGGGGTGGGGCTATTGGAGGGTAGGGGAGGTCGTGGGGTGGGGCTATTGGCGGGGATGGGAGGTCGTGGGGCGGGTCTATTGGAGGGGATGGGAGGTCGTGGGGCAGGGCTATTGGAGGGGATGGGAGGTCGTGGGGGCGGGGCTATTAGAGGTTGGGTAGGTGATGGGCAGGGTTATGTGGGGATGGGAGGTCATGGGGTGGGGCTATTGGGGGTTGGATAGGTGATAGGGGTGGGGCTATTGGAGGTGATGCGAGGTCGTGGGGCGGGGCTATTGGAGGGGATGGGAGGCCGTGGGGGTGGGGCTATTGGGGGATGGGAGGCCGTGGGGGCGGGGCTATTAGAGGTTGGGTAGGTGATAGGCAGGTTTATGTGGGGATGGGAGGTCATGGGGTGGGGCTATTGGGGGTTGGATAGGTGATAGGGGTGGGGCTATTGGAGGGGATGGGAGGTCGTGGGGCGGGGCTATTGGAGGGGATGGGAGGCTGTGGGGGTGGGGCTATTGGGGGATGGGAGGTCGTGGGGGCGGGGCTATTAGAGGTTGGGTAGGTGATGGGCAGGGTTATGTGGGGATGGGGGGTCATGGGGCAGGACTGTTGGGGAGGTCGTGACTGGCAGGGGGAGCCGTAGTGCTGGGGTAACTAACCCCCCCATCTCCACCCTCTGCAGGCCCCGCTCTGGAGCCAGGCTCCCCGTGAGGCAGCTGCACAACCCCCGGCCATGGCGACCCGGCACGGCCCCCACCCTGACGCCGCCCCATTCCTGAGCCAGGCGGACGAGACGGAGGAGGAGGCGGTGGAGGAGGGGTCGCGTGCGGGCGGGGGGCAGCCGGAAGTGGGGGTGCAGACCGTCACCGGGATCTCGTACCCCCGCTCAGTGATGATCGTCGCCGTTCTCTGCTACATCAACCTGCTCAACTACATGGACCGCTTCACCGTGGCTGGTGAGGGCTGTGTGTGTGGGGGGGTGGCCCTGTGTGTGCGTGGGAGGGTTGTGGGGGGGATGGAATGGGAGCTGTGGGGGGTCGGGGCTGCATGATGGAGAGGATTGTGTGAGCAGTGGGGGTTTGGGGCCAGCAGAGGTTGGGGGGACTGCATGGGAGGTGGAGATCTACTGTGGGAGGTGGGCTAGAGCTTGGCAGAGGTGGGGGACTGCAGGGTCCATGGGGGGCTCTCCCCACTCTCTAACACCCCCCCCCCCCCCGGTTCCCCAGGCATCCTGCCCGACATTGAGTCGTTCTTTCGCATTGGAGACAGCAGCTCCGGGCTCCTCCAGACAGGTATGGGGGCAGGGGGAGGGAGGGGGATCCCATAGCGATGGGGGAAGGGACGCACCGTGTATATGGGGTGACACCCTCTGGGGGCTGGGGTGGCGTATTCTCCGGTGGGGGGGGGTTGATGGGGGAGGGGCTGTGCGCAGTGCAGTGCCCCAGTTCTAACAACCCCCCCTTTCCTCCCCGCAGTGTTCATCAGCAGCTACATGGTGCTGGCCCCGATCTTCGGGTACCTGGGCGACCGCTACCACCGCAAGCGCCTGCTTTGTCTGGGCATCGCCTTCTGGTCGGCCGTCACGCTGGGCTCCAGCTTCATCCCCCAGGAGGTACCGGCTGGCAGGCCGCGCGCAGGTGGGGCGGGGCGCGCAGGCCGAGTGCAGTGTGGAGAGGAGGGGCTGGAGCGGTGCAGGGGGCACTCCTGGGCGAATTCTGTGCCATTGCGCAATGCGGAATTTTTACTCCTGGGCGAATTCTGTGCCAAAAACTTTAAAATTCTGCAAGAAAAATTTAAATTTTTGTGCACAATATCTTAAAATTCTGCATATTGTATTTGTCAAAATAACAGTATATTCACGCCAGTTTTAATTATTTTTTGTCATTTATTTTAAAATACTCTCAGCAAGTACATCTGAAACTATACAGACAACAAAAAAGATTCAGGAAATGTCTTTTGACAAGTAGATTCCTTACTAGGCATCTGAACCCCGTAATAATTCCTGTGAACTGCCATAGGGGACCGTGTTTCCCGCCCCCCTCGGAAGCAGGGCAAAGGCTGGGGGGAGTCGGGGGGACGGAGGAGCTGAGGGAGAGGGAAGGAGCCTGGCTGAGAACTTGGAGGGTTGTTGGACGTGGGTGGGAAAAGTCTGGAACAGGTTTTGGGGGGGACGGGGAGGGATTGTTAGGGAGCTTCCCCTGTGCAGACCCTGGCTGATCCCAGCCCCCCATTCAGTCAGGCACATCTGCCCTGTCCCTGACACCCCCGTGTCCCTCCAGCCCCACTCAGACACCCACTCCCCCATCCCCATGTGGTTCTGCACCCCCTTCCCCTGTCCCTTGTGTGTCTCTGTGCCCCCACCCAGCCACCACATGTCCCCGTGTCTCTGTGCCCCCTCCCTGCTGGAGCCACCATCCTGTCCCCATGTGTCCCTGTACCCACTTCCCCTGTCCCTATGTGTCTCTGTGCCTCCTCAGCCACACTCTGCCCCATGTGTCCCTGTACCCCCTCTCCCATTCCCATGTGTCCCAGCGCCTCCACTCCCAGTCAGCCCCTGCCCCAGTCTGTCCTCCCTCACTAGCTCTTATGAGCCCCTGTCTGACCCCCCAGCACCCCACGCTGTCTGTCTCGCCATAGCCCCTGTCTCCTGACCTGGGCCTCTGCACAGAAGGCAGGCTCTTTCTCTTCCCTTGCTGGCCGGGAGCTGCTGCTGTGTTCTATCACCGCAGCGCCCCCTGATGGGTCAAACGGAACTGCAGAAGTTGTTGTCTGCAGGGAGCGACTGTTGTTCTTGTGCCACAGCACCCTCTGGAGGGCAAAAGGTGCAACTGCAGCAACATTTCAGCAGAAGCTTTTTTTCTGCACAAAAAATTAAAAATATGCATGGCTTATTAATTATGCGCACGTGCAGTAGTGCTGGGATAACTAGCAGAGAATTCCCCCAGGAGTCAATTTTGCAGAAATTAACATGTGCGCAGAATTTCCTTTCCCCCACAGAAATGGGCTGCAGGGCTGCTGGCTGCCACCAGTGCTGCTGGACCCACAGAGCCCAGCTTGCACAGAGAGGACACTGCTGGGGGAAGGGGAGGGAGCTGGGGGGCTCCTGGCAGCTGCAGTTCCCAGCCTGCCTTGGGGGAAGGAAACGGTGGTGTGCAGGAAACTCCATGCAAGCCTGGGACCGAACATCAGGCTGTTTCTCCCTCTGGGGCAGAGCGGGGCGAGTGTCTGGGCAAGGGGGGACTGTGGCTGATTTCTCGGGGGGAGGAGGGCAGGTGCCTGGGCTTGGGGGGCCACGGCTGGGCTTGGGAGGGGGGTGCTGGTATCTGGGCCGGGGGACCCTGCGGTTGGGCTTTGCGGGGAGGTGTTGTGGGTGTCTGGCCCCCTGGCTGGGCTCTGGGAGGGGGAAGGGGGCCAGACACCCAGGAACTGGGTTGTCAGAGGGGTTTCTTTAACTCTCTACTCCTGGGGGGATTTGTGTGTGTGTCTGTGTTGTTTCAGACGTACTTGCTGACAGGTACATTGAAATAAATTACCAAAATAATTGAAAGTGGCGTGATTATGTAGTGTTGTTTTGACAAATAAAATCTGCAGAATTTTAAAAGATTGTGCGCAGAATTTGTAATGTTTTGATGCAGAATTCCCCCAGGACTAAGGGGGTGCAGCGGGGCTGGGGGATGTGCGTGCAGGGCAGGTGCGGGGTGGAGGGGGTGAGAGCTGGAGCGGTGCAGAGGGACTGGGGGCTGGGTGTGGGGGGAGCTGAGCCTGCAGGGCGTGGGGCGCAGGCTGCACCCCATGGTGCTCGGGGTGAGGCGGTGCAAACGGGGTTGTCCCCACTGAGTATCCCTCGCTCCCCTGTACTGGGTTCCCCCATCTCCAGGCTCCTCAGCATGATGGGGAGTTTACGGTCGTGGGGGTGGCCGGGCCAGGCCTGTGGGGAGCCGGGGGGTGAGCTCCCCGTTCCCGGGCGTCTCAGCCCCTCGGCAGGCCGGGGTACATTGCTGTCTCTGAGCCGTCTCTCCCCCTCCCTCCCCCCCCACAGCAGTTCTGGCTGCTGCTGGTGACGCGGGGGCTGGTGGGGGTGGGGGAGGCCAGCTACTCCACCATCGCCCCCACCATCATCGCCGACCTGTTCGTTAGCGACCAGCGCAGCCGCATGCTGGCCTTCTTCTACTTCGCCATCCCCGTCGGCAGGTGAGGGGCGCTGGGGGGCACAGGGCAGGCCGGGCAGGGGGTGGGAGTCCCAGTTCTCCCCTCCCCTCCCCCCCCCCAGTAGGCGGGGGGTCAGTGTAAGGAGTGTTGAGAGACAGGTGGGGGGCTGGGTAAGGGGTGGTGGGGTCAGAGCGGGCAGTGCGGAGGAGTCGGTGGAAGCAGTGAGGGTGGGATGGGAGCCCGGGGCAGGGTGGGAGCCTGGAGGTGGGGGTGTGGGTGTTGGGGTGGGGGGCAGGTTTCGGGGCAGTGGGGGTAAGGGCCGGGGGGTGGGTGTTGGGGGGCAGTGGGGGTGGGAGCCTGGAGGTGGGGGCAGTGGGGGTGTGGGTGTTGGGGTGGGGGGCAGGTTTCGGGGCAGTTCGGGTAAGGGCCGGGTGTTGGGGGGCAGTTTGGGTAAGAGCCGGGTGGTAGGGTGGGGTGTTGGGGGGCAGTGGGGCTGTGGGTGTTGGGGGGCAGTGGGGGTAAGGGCCGGGTGGTGGGGTGGGGTGTTGGGGGGCTGTGGGTGTTGGGGGGCAGTGGGTACCGGCTCTAACCGCCCCCTTCCCCCGCAGCGGGCTGGGCTACATCGTGGGCTCGAAGGTGAAGGACTTGGCTGAGGACTGGCACTGGGCCCTGCGGGTGAGTCTGGGGGGCTGGGCGGGGGGGGGGGTGTCACGGGGGCCGGCTCAGGGCTCTGGAGCCCCCGAGTGACGTGCTGACAGGACCCTCTTGTTCTGTGACGCCCCTCGGGGAACATTATCAGTAGGGGGAGCGTCCTGGGTCTGACCTCGGCGCGTCCAGCCCCCCATTCAGCCCATGAGCTCCCCGCAGCGAGTCCCCCTGGACGGGGCCCTGGGGCAGCCGGAGGCGCCCCCCCCCCCCCCCCGCAGCCGCCCGGGACTCCCCCCCCCCCCCCCCCACCCCCCCCCCCCCCCCCCCCCCGCAGCCAGCCGGGACTCCCAGCCAGCGTGTGACCAGACGGGTTATCAGCCCTCGGGAGCCCAGCGCAGGACAGGGCTCGTTAGCACAGACATCGGGGACTTCCAGCAAAGCCCATCTTGGGGGGACCCCGAGTCCTGGACGCTCCCCTCGGGGTCCCAGACAGGAGCTGCCTGGTTATGGCTGCCTGGCTCCAGACCCCTGTGCCCACCCCCCCCATTTGTCTCTTTCCCAGGCCAGCAGGTCACCTGGTCGACACCTCCCACCCCGGCTGGTCCTTGCAGAGGATGGGCCAGGCGCCAGTGTCGGCTGTTCTCTGTCCCAGGCAGCCAGTCGCCGTCACACCTGCCCACTAGGGGGCGCTGCAATGATCACACACCCTCATCCCACCGCCAGACACTTGAGTGACACACAGGGGAAACTGAGGCACACGCAGTCTTCAGAGAAAACAGGAAGAACAATCCCACTTTGTCCCAGTCCCAGTTAGTTGTCAGGAGCACAGCGTAGAACAGACTTTGTTAGGAGAGAAAGCAGGAACTTTCAGCAAGGTCCATCTTGGTGGAGCCAGGGTTCTCCCCTCCAGCCCAACGACCCTCTGTCACACCCAGAGCTGCCCTTCCTTGTCCTTTGTCGTCTTTCCCTGGCAAACCTTTGTTCTCCATCCCAAGGGTGCTCCCCACACCCCCGCCATCAGTTGCTAAGTTACAAAGTGTCTGATCATTGTCTGGGCCCAGACAGCTGCTGGGTGACAGTCACACCTGGTCTTAGGCAGCGGTTCTCAACCTTTCCAGAGTCCTGTGCCCCTTTCAGGGGTCTCTGCAAAGATCAAACCCTCTTGCCCCACCACAGAATGAATTGTGCAATACACAGGGGAAACCAAGGCACACAGAACATTCATACAAAATATTAAGAAAATCCCCCACTTTGTCAGATCTCTCCCCCCTTCAAGACCGAACTGGGCAGGGTCACTTCAGCCGGTGACCTGGGGAAGTTCAGGGCCCCTCTCCAGGACAAAGCATCGGCTGTGACATTTGCACTCCCCTTCACGTGGACCACGTCCATCTCATAGTCCTGCAGGAGCAGGCTCCACCTCAGGAGCTTGGCGTTGGCTCCTTTCAGCTGGTGCAGCCAGGTGAGGGCGATTGGTCAGTGTCCACAGTGAAGCGCTGCCCAAATAGATCCGACTGCAGCTTTTTAAGAGTCCACCCCAGGCCAGGCACTGCTTCTCTATGGCCACATAGAGAGTCCTGCTCAGGTACCTGACGGGGGGTCTCTCCCCCTTAGCTTCAGCACCGCGCCCAGCACTGCGTCTGGGGCATCTGTGAACACCATAAAGGGCTCGTCAAAGTCTGGGGTTCCCAGCACTGGGCCCCTGACCAGAGCCTCCTCCAGCGCCCGGAGAGCCTCCTGGCACTGCTCAGTCCAGACCAGCGTGTCTGGCTTCCCCTTCTCGCAGAGCTCTGTGCTGGGAACTGGCGGGGAGATAAAGTGGGGCACAGACCTCCGGCAGTGCCCCCCCCCCTCCCAGTAAAGGTCTGGGCCCATTTCATAGACCCATAGAATCTCAGGGTTGGAAGGGCCCTCAGGAGGTATCTAGTCCAACCCCCTGCTCAAAGCAGGACCAAACCCAACTAAATCATCCCAGCCAGGGCTTTGTCACGCTGGGCCTTGCAAACCTCTAAGGAAGGAGATTTGACCACCTCCCTAGGGAACCCATTCAAGTGCTTCACCACCCTCCTAGTGAAAAAGTTTTTCCTAATGTCCAACGTAAACCTCCCCCACTGCAACTTGAGACCATTACTCCTTGTTCTGTCATCTGCTACCACTGAGACCAGCCGAGCTCCATCCTCTTTGGAACCCCGTTCAGGTAGTTGAAAGCAGCTATCAAATCCCCCCTCATTCTTCTCTTCTGCAGACTAAACAATCCCAGTTCCCTCAGCCTCTCCTCGTAAGTCATGTGCTCCAGCCCCCTAATCATTTTTGTTGCCCTCCGCTGGACTCTCTCCAATTTGTCCAGATCCCTTCTGTAGTGGGGGGCCCAAAGCTGGATGCAATACTCCAGGTGTGGCCTCACCAGTGCTGAGTAGAGGGGAATAATCACTTCTTAACCTGGTTCTCAGTCTGGGGAGCGGCCAGTCTCTGATCGCCCCCACCGTGGCTGGCTCTGGCTTTAGGCAGGCGCTCCCCACTTTGTGGCCCAGGTACGACACCTCTGCCATCCCCATCTGGCACGTCCCAGCTTTTACGGTCAGTCCTGCACCCTGGAGGCGACCCAGCCCCCTCTTCACCTGGGATACCCGGTCCTCCCAGGTCTGGCCTAACGACACAGATACTATCCACCCCCTCAGTAACTGATCCCCTGACGCCAATGCCTCCTTGAGGCCGAAAGGCAGGACCAGGAGCTCACAGAGCCCCAGGAGGTGATAAAGGCAGATTTCAGCCTGGTCTCTGAATCCAAAGGCACTGTATTCATGCAAAACCTCAAGAAGAAACCTCCCACTTTCTCACACGCGGCACCTCGCTGATCTCTGCTGGGCAGAGAGGGGAGCCGGCTCCTGTCTCAGGGAAGAGACCCACCAGGGGATCGTCCCCCTTCTCCCACTGGCCACACACGGCGAGGACCAGCCTCTCCCTGTCACAGTTCGGCTCCATCATGTTGACCTGGTCCCCTTGGTGGCTGTGAGCCCGGCTGGGCAGTTCCACCACGTCGTTCTCCTCATTCAGCTGCTGGATGACCTCGAAGGGTCTGTCCCAGGGCTTAGTGCAGCTTCCAGGACGAGACCCCTCACCTGGGCCTGGTGCCATAGGCTGAGCGGTCGTACCAGAGCTTCTGCCTACCTGGGGCCCTGGCTAGGCTCTCCCTGGCCGGACCCATGAGCCCTGTGAGCTTTTCCCGGAAGGTCAGTACATGCTCCAGCCCTGGTTCTCCATCGGGGGAGCCTTCCCCTCCCATCTGTTCCTCTCCAAGCCAGGGGTCCCCTCACTCCCCTCCCATACAGCAGCTGTGAAGGGGAGAACCCCGTGGGTTCCTGGGGCACTTCCCTGTATGCAGACAGCAGGTGGGGTAAACCCGTGTCCCGGTCCTGCAGATGCTGGCCCAGGAATGTCTTCAGCATCATCTTCAGGGTCCCACTGAACCTCTCCACCAGCCCCCGAAGGGAATCTTTCCCTCAGCCCTGCGCCCAGCAAGGCCCTTCAGCTTGTCTATGGAGGGATCCTTCTGCAGCTCCGTCTGAAATTCAGCTGCAACACCCGGGGGAAACCGAGGCGCACACAATATTCATACCAAACATTAAGAAAATCCCCCACTTGGTGACACGGGGTCACCCTCTCTGCCCCCCAGGTGACACCGGCGCTGGGTGTGGTGGCGGTGGTGCTGCTGGTCACGGTGCTGCAGGAGCCGCCGCGGGGGGCCGTGGAGCGTCACTCCGACTCCCCCCTGCGCTACACCTCCTGGGCCGCTGACATCAGGGCCCTGAGCCACAAGTGAGTGGGGCGGCGCGAGAATGGTGGGTGCTCAGCAGGGGCCAGGGATGGGAGGAGCAGGAAGTGGGGCTGGGAGG